>NC_069502.1:354267882-354576039 GCF_027579735.1 Bombina bombina
CTTCAACAAATGATACCAAGAGAATGAAACAATTAGATAATAGAAGTAAATTAGAAAATTGTTTAAAATTGTATTTTCTATCTGAATCATGAGAGCAAAAATTGGGTTTCATGTCCCTTTAATCAATTGCACAAATTATTTTCTTGCAAATTACCTGATCTAACAAAACTATATGTTTATTGTATCTATATTGGGCATATTGAAGACTCAAACAACAATTTTTTCTAAATATTTTATTAAAACTGGACTCTATTTTTGTATTTTCATTCACAATATGGGTAACATGCACCTACCTCTTTTTTTCTCATTTTTATCTTTACTCTGTTTCGTTATGTTTAAATACAATTTAACAAACAGCAAACATTTTTCCTGGCTGTTCACACACCGACCTTCGCCAGCATCAGATGGAAATGCTGTCATTTCCGGAATATCAGGGAGCTGGAGTCAACAGCTGAGAGGCCCCACTTACCAAGTACTCTCACAAAAAAAGTTAAACACACAGAAGCAAAGTAGGAGACAAGAGCAAGAGAGTGATATTGCCAAACTTGGAAACTGAACTCTCTCGAAACTGCAAATATCAGTAACCTACAATGCAAAAGAAACAAATTAATATTAAAAAAAACAAACTAAGAGGTAATGTACAGACTCAGCGCATAACAGATTACCTTTACTGTAAGTAAGTTTGGTCACATAATCCAGATGAATGCAATACTGCTCAAGGTAACTGGTGTGCTGCTTTACAAAATAGGAGAAAACGATTGCACATAGTAGGAACATGGAGTAACATAATAAGGTAAAGGCAGGTAAATAGAAAATAAAACCACATAATGCACACAGAGGATACACCTAAACCATCAGAAAGCACAACTTACATAAAAACACACATTACACACTATTTTAAAAAACTAACACACAGATAAGACAAGGATGAAACCAATTAAAAAATGTATTGTTGCAGGACTGTTTCAGCAAATAAAGCCAAATTATTGATCAATTAAGGCTCACAAAAAGTCGAATGCAAAAGTATTTAACTGATACATTGTGTTTGGGCATACTATATTTGTTTGTTTGTCAGGTTTTGACACACTGTGTGATGAGAGAAAAAAAGATTTTTTTTTCAATCATTTGGAAATTAAAACTGAGCAAATAGTCGGCTAGATTACGAGTTGTGTGTTAAGGTAAAAAAGCAGCATTAACAGGTCCTAGCGCTGCTTTTTTACGCCCGCTGGTATTACGAGTCTTGCAGGTATATGTGTACCGCACACTTTTTTGGCCTTACCGCAAATCAATTTACGTAAATTTCGTAAAGGCTTTTTTCTATGAGATTTCCATAGCGCCAGTATTACAAGTTTTTCCTGGGAGGCCAAAAAGTGAGCGGTACAGCCTATACCGGCAAGATTCCTAACGAATTTTAAAGTCAGAAGTTATGATTTTTACTCTACAAAGCTATAGCATAAAACTCATAACTAAAGTGCTAAAAAGTACACTAACACCCATAAACTACCTATTAACCCCTAAACCAAGGCCCTCCCACATTGCAAACACTAAAATAAAATTATTGACCCCTAATCTGCCACTCCAGACATCGCCGCCACTATAATAAACATATTAACCCCTAAACCGCCGCACTCCTGCCTCGCAAACACTTGTTAAATATTATTAACCCCTAATCTGCTGCCCCCAACATTGCCGCCACCTACATTATACTTATTAACCCCTAATCTGTAATCCCCAATGTCGCCACCACTATTCTAAATGTATTAACCCTTTAAACCTAAGTCTAACCCTAACCCTAACACCCCCTAACTTAAATATAATTTAAATAATTCTAAATACAAATTCCTATCATTACCTAAATTATTCCTATTTAAAACTAAATACTTACCTATAAAATAAACCCTAAGCTAGCTACAATATAACTAATAGTTACATTGTAGCTAGCTTAGGGTTTATTTTTATTTTACAGTCAAGTTTGTATTTATTTTAACTAAGTAGAATAGTTACTAAATAGTTATTAACTATTTACTAACTACCTAGCTAAAATAAATACAAATTTACCTGTAAAATAAAACCTAACCTAAGTTACAATAACACCTAACACTACACTACAATTAAATAAATTCCCTACATTAAATGCAATTAAATACATTAAATAAAATTAGATAAATTATCAAAAAAACAAACACTAAATTACAGAAAATAAAAAAAACAAATTACAAGATCTTTAAACTAATTACACCTAATCTAATAGCCCTATCAAAATAAAAAAAGTCCACCCAAAATAAAAAAACCCTAGCCTAAACTAAACTACCAATAGCCCTTAAAAGGGCCTTTTGCAGGGCATTGCCCCAAAGAAATCAGCTCTTTTACCTGTAAAAAAAATCCAAACAGTAAAACCCACCACCCACACAACCAACCCCCAAATAAAAGCCTAACTAAAAAAACCTAAGTTCCCCTTTGCCCTGAAAAGCCACCAGAAGTGGTCCTCCGGATGGGCAGAAGTGGTCCTCCAGACAGGCAGAAGTCTTCATTCAGACAGCATCTTCTATCTTCATTCATCCGGCGTGGAGCGGCTCCATTTTCAAGACATCAGGTTGGTTGTGTGGGTGGTGGGTTTTACTGTTGGGGGTTTGTTTGTATTTTATTTACAGGTAAAAGAGCTGATTTCTTTGGGGCAATGCCCTGCAAAAGGCCCTTTTAAGGGCTATTGGTAGCTTAGTTAAGGCTAGTTTTTTATTTTATTTTGGGTGGGCTTTTTTATTTTGATAGGGCTATTAGATTAGGTGTAATTAGTTTAAAGATCTTGTAATTTGTTTTTTATTTTCTGTAATTTAGTGGGGTTTTTTTTGGTACTTAAGCTAATTTTATTTAATTGTATTTAATGTAGGGATTTTATTTAATTGTAGTGTAGTGTTAGGTTTTATTGTAACTTAGGTTAGGTTTTATTTTACAGGTAAATTTGTATTTATTTTAGCTAGGTAGTTATTAAATAGTTAATAACTGTTTAGTAACTATTCTACCTAGTTAAAAGAAATACAAACTTGCCTGTAAAATAAAAATAAACCCTAAGCTAGCTACAATGTAACTATTAGTTATATTGTAGGTATCTTAGGGTTTATTTTATAGGTATTTAGTTTTAAATAGGAATTATTTAGTTAATGATAGGAATTTTTCTTTAGATTTATGTAAATTATATTAGGGGGCAGCAGATTAGGGGTTAATAAGTGTAAGATTAGGGGTGTTTAGACTCAGGGTTCATGTTAGTGGGTTAGGTGTAAACATAAATGTAGTTTCCCCATAGGAATCAATGGGGCTGCGTTACTGAGTTTTACGTTGCTTTTTGGCAGGTGCTAAACTTTTTCTCAGCCGGCTCTCCCCATTGATGTCTATGGGGAAATTGTGCACGAGCACGTATAACCAGCTCACCGCTCACTTAAGCAGTGCTGCTGGTATTGGAGTGCAGTGTGGAGCGCAATTTTGTTCTGCGCTCACTTCTTGCCTGTTAACGCCGGGTTGATATAAACCCGTAATATCAGCGCTGCAGGAAAGTGAGCGGTGAGAATAAACTGCAAGTTAACAGCGCACCCCTGTTAACGCACAACTCATAATCTAGGCAAGTGTTAGCACATGATGAACCAAGAGGACTTCTGCTTTTATTATTAAATGTCAGACTGTACAAAAATATTTGCTTATTTTAAGACTTTGTCTAATATCTAAGCAAGGGGTTAATCACAATCCTTTAGAACAATGTATCTAATGATTATGAACAGGAAAACACCATTGATCTCTATGATTTTTTTTTTAGAAATTATAAAATGTTTCTATGATCAACTCCCCCAAGTCTAATATTTTTGGTATGTCTTTTTCTCTGTTTGTCTTGATGAAATGCTGTTTTTCTATACCTGAATTATTTAATATTCTTATTTAATATTAAATATTGAACAGTAATTTGTTATTATTGTTAAACAAAGGGAAATTGATAATAATTTAAACAAAGTTTTTTGTTTTACCTTTCTACTTAAACAATTTTGCTTTTTCAGTGAAAGGCAGTATATTTTATAGAAAAAACTACATTTTTGATCTAAACCTTTTGCAATACTAAATATTCTACATGCATTTACATGCATCATTCTGTCATATAATCCTAGAGGCAGGCTGTTCATTAAGATTTCAGGGCAGTTTCTCTCAAAATGATTTCTATTTAAATATTAAAGAACTTCCCCGCGAGTCACACATAAGCATAACTTATTTAGGTGCCTCTATATATTGTTACCACTTTTGCACCTAGTGATCTCTTTTGGCAGTTGCATATAAATACCAAAGCACTTCACTGCTAAGCAAAGTCACACTCCTGACGTAAAGCAGTATTCAGCTGTTTGCTCTTATAGCATTTAAAAGGAAAGTAAACTCTTTGAGGTGTAATATAAAATGTTTAATTACAGTATATGTAGTAAAACATTACAATCTGATCTTAAAGTGTACACTGCATACACCACAAGCCTAACCCTCATTCATCTGTTTTATATGTGACCCTATTTGGCCTCACCAGGGGGATCAGATATGAATCTACAAAAAATAAAAGTTTAGCTAACACAACAACCATTGCGAGCCTAGTCTGCTCCTTTGCCCATAAAAAAACAATTGAAGCAAGCAAGGTTAACCGCTTTGTTGCTAAGCTATTTTCACACTCCTGTGCTAGAGGTGTTTTTAGTTGTTTGGCCTTCGTTGAATTTACATATACATTTTAACTTTTTCTGTGAGGTACCCACTCAAATCATACCTCATTTTTTTCATCACACCAAGCATTTTTAGAAAATAACTTTAATTTGAAGAAATATCATAATATGATAACACCACCATATGAAATGCAAAAAAAAAAAAAAATGTATGTGCCATTTTCTGTAGCATCAGGTCATGTTCTCAAAACAGCAAAAAAATATTATTTTATACTTTATGCCTCAATAAAAAAGAACTATTAAATATCAGAAAAGAGAAAAAAATATTATTACCACTATTCCCCATCTTGCAATTTATCTAGAAGATGAGTATGTATAAAATATCTAACAATACAAATATTATATACATTTAAAATTACACAAAATTCTAAAATTTCCCAGAGGGGTCGGTTTAATCAATTTTTAAACTTTACGCATGCTCCTATTCTTGTCCAAAATCACTCAGCATAGTAAAAAATATTTTAAAAAACAGCTCAACAAAAAACAATAAAATAGTTGTACCAAACGTTATCCTATTGCTACATTCTCTCAGTTCTCCCATTTATTTTGATTGTTTCATTTTTTATTAGTTCAGACAAACATCATTCTATGAGCCTTAACTTGAAGGTCAATTTTCATGTGAAAGTGCCCGGTTTTTAAAAAAAACTATTAAAAACAAGGGCACTTTCATTCATGAAAATTGACATTTCAGCTGTTTTTTAAAATATACTTACCTTTTCTTCTTGAAGCCGCTCCAGTGCTTCACCAGCACGTCGCAAGCCTCTTCATACGTCAGCAATGACGATTCCGGCATCCTCCAATCACGGGGTAATCATTGCCTGAGGCAACGCCGTGTTTGGAGGAAGCCAATTTCGTCATTGCTGGGTAAGTAAACCAGGAAGAAGCAGACAGGGCATCGTTTCAGAACGGTGATCCGTTATTTTAAAAATATGGTGCTATGTCAATTTTCATGAATGAAAGTGCCCCTGTTTTTATAGTTTTCTTAAAAAACGGTCACTTTCACATGAAAATTGACCTTCACTTTAACATCAACAATACACACAAAAAAAGAGGCTAGGGGTTACTTAGGTTATCAGTCTTACTATATTGATCACGTCATAGCTATAAGGAAATGAAAAAACTTTTTTGAATCGTGAAACCTCACTTTTTCAAATGACGGTTATTATGTTTTCATGGACGATAAAACAAACAGAACAGCACAAACTCCTCTAAGTGTAATTCATTTAAAACAACACAAATTTATTACAATGAATACACACTCACACTTTCAGACCTCAAACACAGTGAGGTCTGTTAGAAGCATAAAATGACCAATACGGTCCCACAGCGATGTGCAAAACCAATGCATGCGTCCTTGGAAATCTCCCACAATCACAAAAGATCATCCCGTATGAGAAGGAGTTCCATCCGGGTTTCAATATAAGAGTCACAATAAAGTTAAAATACTGCGGTATTGTGGCGGTTCTTTCAATCATATATATATATATATATATATATATATATATATATATATATATATATATATATATATATATATATATATATATATATATATATATATATATATATATCAATGTAAATATTTGCATAGGAAATTAGTACATCTAGGCAAGTATCCCTGCTTGCTTTTCCCCAGAAATTCTTAACATACAATGTTTCCAAGGCACAAAAGAATTGTGGGTAAGATATGCAAATAAGGTATGCAAATTTTTGACACAGTGATCCTTTTAACAGTATTATGACAGCAAACCAGAAATCACTCACTTTCATAATCCTGTTAAAAGGATCACTGTGTCAAAACAGTATTTTTGAAGCAAAAAAACTGAGAATTTGCATATCTAATTTGCATATCTTACCCACAATTATCTTGTGCATTGGAAACATTGTATATTAAGAATTTCTGGGGAAAAGCAAGCAGGGATACTTGCCTAGATGTACTAATTTCCTATGCAAATATTTACATTGATTTAATTTTGAGACATGGAGGATTTTAATTTCAGTTTTTTATCTCCCCCCATAACTTTAATGAATTATATATATATATATATATATATATATATATATATATATATTATGTTTTTATGGCAAAGGTTTAATAAAGGACTCTTAAAAAAGCATCAGAACCTCAAAATATAACCAAAGTTGAGAGGTATGTGACATAATCGTGACAATCAGTTGGCAGCAGACACAGAACCAATCATTGGAAAGACCAGGATTGCTGCTTTCAAATAAGAGGTCTCAAGTGTATGTATGGATTGTTGGAAGCAGCATAGGGGATACTCTACCCCTCTGATATTGTTCCATAGGCTTATGATTCTGACTGGTGATAATTGTTAACACAGAGATCGGAGGATAACAATCTTGGCATGTGATTCCTGCTTTGAAAGAGTAGCCTCACCTCTTTAACAAGAGAGGCCACTTGCCTTGTCGTAGTCCATATTTTGGGGTGCAAAATAGCTCAAATAGTTGTTAAAGGAACTAAGTATACAGGTGATTACTATTTATATGGTAATCACCTACTATTTAAAAGGGTATGAGACCATTCATTTGATTATGGGCAACATCCACTTTCATGTGAATGGTGTTGGGTGTATGTGTGTTGTATGCTGTCCTAAGGGGATAGGGCCCCCATACAGTAAATATATTAGGTAGTTGACTGGCATAAAATGGCAGTCACCTACTAATAACAGTGGTGTGAAACCACATACTGGAAAAAGGGGGTGTACCTTTTTAAACTGGAGTCCCATATACCTTTGTATGTTATAAAGGGGAATGAGGGCATTCATTTTGCCCTTCTCCCTTCTCAAATACAGTACTACTGTCTACTTGGGGCAGATGATCACCATTACCATCAACTAAAAATTAGAGGGGGATATAAACCCCTTATTTGAAAGAGGGGAATTCCCTCTTTTACATGAGGGGTTTCATAACCATCTTATCATTTTGATAAGTGGCCTAAGGGCTGAGATACAGGCTTCCAAAGCCCTCTTTTCCCCAGCAGCCTGGATACCTGTCTCACACTGTCTGCTTGAGCAGGTAGCCCTGCCCAGTTGTGACTTCACCATTGGCACCAGTAGTGACATAACAGGGCCTTCAGGGAAGAGAAAGCAATTGGGAAATGAACTTCAGTCTCCTTTCTAAATTTGCATTGCTGGGATCCCCATGATCCAGATCCTGTGTTCTTCATCCGCACTGCAGGAGAGATGTGCATTACAAGAATGCTTTGTCATTAACATTTTAAATGCAAAACTTGGTAAAAAAAACAAAACACACGTAATATATTAAAGGGACAGTAAACACAAGAATTTCTGTTGTTTAAAAAGAAAGATAATCCCTTTATTACCCATGCCCCAGTTTTGCATAACCAACATTGTTATAGAAATACCCAATACTTGCATTTTAGCCAATCAGTGCTCACTCCAGTGTAACTTCATGTGCATGAGCTCAATGTTATCTATATGAAACACATGAACCAATGCCCTCTAGTGGTCAAAATGCATTCAGATTAGAGGCAGTCTTCAATGTCTAAGAAATTAGCATATGAACCTCATAGGTTTAGCTTTCAACTAAGAATACCAAGAGAACGAAGCAAAATTGGTGCTAAAAGTAAATTGGAAAGTTGTTTAAAATTACATCCCCTATTTAAGTCATGAAAGTTTTTTTGGACTTGACTGTCCCTTTAATGTATTGTATAAGTACAGCAATATTTTTTAATCCCAAGGTGTTTACTGTCCCTATAATAATCAATTTCAGTGTATTATTCTGCAAAGATCAAGTGACTAGAGCATGGAAGCGATGATTCCCTAAATATTGCAGATGCACACTTTATGGTTATACATGAAGCATAAGTTCACTTTTTAGGGCTTAGGGTTCTATATCTATATTATTGAATAAGAATTGCTAATTGAAAATTAGAATTTTATTTTTAATCTTGTTTCAATTTATACAGACAATGAGTAATAATAAAATAACAAACCTTATAAATATCAGATACCATTTAAAGATTTTCATTTTGGCAAAGTATAAATACCCTGTCCAAACTAGCATACTAATACCTACAATTTATATAACCTAAGAGAAACAAAGATTCATGAGCCTTTACTTCAAAAACACAATAAACTGTGGTTGGTGGTTGCTACCAGGTGATAGTTTTTTTTGTCTCTTAAGAAAAGATAAACCCCTTCTTTGAATAATGATCTCCCTTTTAAATATAAGATCTTTTTATTTAATCCTTTTATCATGGTGAGTTTAAGGTACTATTTAGAGACACAAGAACCTACACTACAGCAAAGTATTTTTCATTGATATACCAGTGCTCAAGCAGCTAAATGGACAAGTACTCATTTAAAATAAGAGGATTGTGTTTTCAAATAACTCACATCTTTCTATATTGAGGTGGCTGATTGAGGGGTTATCCTATTGTATGTGGTGAAGTCACACCTACTGTACTGATCAGCCTTAGATTTCCATGTTGATGGTGGACCGTGTGACTAGTTAATGAAATTAGGTTCTATGCAATCATACATGGATTACAATGCACTTGACAATATTCTGCATTCATATTTAAAGTGAAAGTAAACTATCAATCACCTCTATGCCAGAACATAAAATACATATAAAATTATGTTGAGTTTAATTCATGATTTTTTTTATATATAATCTAAAAAGGTCATAATAGTACCTTTGTATATCGCCGTTCCTCCGCCTGGATAAAAAAAAATCTTTATTTTTATATGACGAATATTGTCTTAAAGATTCTTATTGGTCCCCCAGTGGTGTCTGAAAATCATGACTATACGCCCCCAACTTCAACTATGCATGCATGTCTCATTGAATTTACTCCCTGTATAGAAGAGCGTTCATGAGACATTGAGACACATGCGCATTGTCCTCAATAGGGAAACTTTGTGATTGACGTACCAGCATCTGCTCAAAGCGATCAGATTAATATTTGAAATACAAACAAATTTAGGAATCTATAAAGGAATCTGAGTATGTAATAGTTTATAATTTAGAATCTTTCACCGATAATGCATGCGCAATACATGTTGCTTCTCGGGAGCACGCACGGATGAACACGCAAGAGCGGGTGGGACCGCTGTTACTTGTAAAATAGCCAAACCAGGAAATGAGCGGGGGGGGGGCAGAGGAACATCAGAGACTGTATGTTAGAAAAATCGATAATATATATAAAAAAATAACAAGGAATTAAAAAGAAAAAACTTAGCGACTACAAAGAGTGTTATAAGAGGAATCCATGGCATTAAGTATGTTGGTGAAAATTTACTTTTACTTTAAGTGGTTTAAATATTGCACTAGGCAGCAAGGTTTGTAGAATTAAATTTAAGACCACTGAAGTGGATTCTAAAGTTCATAGCGCTCATAGGAAGTTACCTATGTTGCAAAATGCTACAAATTATTGTGGCCAGCACATTTAAATGCCATAACAATCCTTAGTTTGACCTCTGTATGCATTACCCACTATTGTTTCTTTTTTTTATTTCCCTATCTTTTGTTTCTGATCTTTTACAGTTGTATATTTACTCTCTTCTCTATTAGTAACTAAATATTTTTTTATGTTCTATATTTTTCATTCCTTTGATGAATTCCTTGTATTTTTTTTTTTTTTTTACATCTTTCTTTCACTATCAATGTCTTTGACTTCTTGATTCCCAATTGCATTTTTTGTCCATTTGACTTATTGTGCTCTACCTTTATTCATTTTTTTTCTTCATAAGGGCACAAACATCTACTCCTTCCTTGATTTTTAACCTTTTCTAAAACAAGGTGTGTCAGCATTCAATAAACAACCAAATATAGTATGCTCCAACACAACTTTTCTCGGTTCAATAATTTGCTTCCCACTGGTTGCGATCCATAATTGCTCAATAATGATGTTTATTTCCATGCCACATTTACTTTTAAGATTTTTCCGCTTGTATATAGTGTTAAAGATTGCCTTTACTTAAATCCATTTATTTTCTATTAAAGAACTAAAATAATTGAACATTTCTGGTTGAAAATTACATTGATTTTTATTGTATACTGCACTATTGCATATTTTGTCACAGTTCTCTAAATATTTTAATTATGTATGTGATAATAGGAATACAAAGGTTACACCCCAGAACCATGGGAATTAATCCTGCATTATACTGAGTGAATGCTTAACAAAAAATTACTGCTGAGAGGGCAATAGTTTGATGTTAACAGCTTGCTTCCATTGCAGTCACTTCATGCAAATGAAAAGAATTGAAAAGCTAAAAAATAATGTCTAGCTTCTTTACAATAACACTTGGAAATAAAACTACATTTTGCCTTCACTAAACATATGAAAAAGCTTTGTCTGCAAAACATGTATTTCAAATAGTGTCTGCAACAATATATCAGATAATATTAGAAGTCGGAATAACTCCTTAACAGGTAATGGGATGAGGTCCAAAATAATAGTGATTAAAATATATGAAAAAGATGATATAAAATGTAGGATTTTTAAAGTTTGTATTGAAAAATATGCAGTTGTTGCCTTAAAGGGACAATGTACTATTAATTATTCTCCCCATTTAATGTGCTCCCAGTGATCCATTTTACCTGCTATAGTATATTAAATTGTTTACAAATAGCCCATTTATTTTTACTTTGTCATTTGAAATAATTGCTTTTGCCTTTTGAAACCACTGCCTATCCTGAAAATTGCAATACTGTAGTAAGGGTTACAGTAAGCTGCGTAAACAAGATACAGCAATCATAATTATCCTTTCTCGGGGGAAGATATAGGTACTTTATCTAAGTATTGGGCTTTGTATACGCAGACAGGGATAAGATAAAATAAGGATGATGATATATCCCTGCAAGCTCAGACTATTTAAATTACCGGTAACTGCAGTTTTAAAGAGCAAAATCAGCTATTTCATATACAAAAATAAACAATTTTTACAGTAGACTATCCCTTTAATACTTGTGTATATAACACCAACAGCATGTTCCCAGCTAACAAAAGTATACTCTATCTGAATCATGAAAGAAAAATGTTCAGGTTTTATGTCCCTTTAAATTCATGTTGGATATAGCTCCAGCACTAAGTCAATGCTTTGCAAGTTTTGGAGTTCTTCATGTCGTTCTGTGTTATAATATTAATAAAAATAGTTTGCTTTGGGCCTCAAAAAGCTGTATTTTTAATTGAACTCAAGTTTAACATTTAGTTCACCACTTGTAATAGTTCACCACTTGTAATATGAGACTATGGAGCATATTTATCAAGCTCCGTACGGAAGGCTCGCTGGAAACAGAAGTTAAGAAGCAGCGGTCTAAAGACCGCTGCTCCATAACCTGTCCGCCTGCTCTGAGGCCACGGACAGAAATCGCCAGAAATTAACCCAAAAGAATACGATCGGGTTGATTGACACCCCAAGAACTGCTGGTGCAATGATAAATTCCGAGAGCGTATGCTGTCGGCATTTATCAATGTGCAGCTGACATGATATATAATATCAGATCATATCCGCTCGCACATTAATAAATAGGCCCCTATCCATTTAAAGTATAGGATGTGATTAAAAAGCCATGTTAAGATGATCTTGTTAAGTTTTTAACCACCTACTTGTACTAGAAGATAGAAAATTATTCTTAGCGGGGGACCAAGCACATCTGCAATTGATTATACTCCAATGTAATCTAACCCTCTGTGTTGCAAGCAAACTTGTGATGTATTTCTATCCATATGTATTGACAAGGGCTTTTATTACTTGATGACTACCAAACCACTGGAGAAAGTACAGGAATATGGTGAATGAAAAGACTACAGGAGGAAGAAGAAAGCCTATACCAACGCTCTTAAATGGTATTGGGCTCTTTTCTGTGTAGCAAATACTGATGCTCTTTTTAATGTGTACCTCTTATTTAAGGGTTTTGTTTGTGAGTGTATTTTAATTAAGATTAAATAATTGTTTTTACCTGTGATAGACTAGATTGTAATATGCTATAGAGGGTCAAACCATGTGCATTTGCAGAATTTTTTTGCACAGAAACAATTGTTTTTAACCCCTTCACACCATTAGGACGTTCCATGCCATCCTAACAGCGCTGGGATGTAATGCCGTTAGGACATCATGGAACGTCCTACCTTATATGGGCGTCCTGCAGCCTCCCCCTTTGACGCAAACTGGAATCAGACTGGGGGGCATGCCTAGAAGCATAGGCAGTCTCCCATGATCCGATTCTGGTTTAGAAATCATGTGATCACATTGATGATTGCGTGATTTCATTTTTACATGAAGTGTTTACATCAGAACGTTAACACTTTGATCATGGCCCAAATGGGTTAAGCAGACCTTTTATCCCAATATTTTGAAGCAACTGAGCAATATCAAAACAAATTCTACAATACGTTATAAGATTATTAAGGACTGCAGGGTGCTTAAAATTCATTATATTTATAAAATATATTGTCTTAGGGTTTGAAACTTTTTTTTTTCCTTTTGGTTTAAAATTTATATTTAAGCACAAATTGCTTAGTGGCTGATAAGGACAAATTCCTCTAATCTATTAGTGGACAGGAACAAGAATACAAAATGAAATAATATGAGAAGTCATTTTATTTAGGGCAGGGATAAAAAAAAAAGAAACTGTCATATTTGTTTTTTTTTAAAAAAATACCTTCTTTTATATGCAACAAATTTAAATTTACTTCCCATTTCACAATTTACAGACATCTCTATAGATTATAATACATTTCTAGAATTATCCTAGACGTTGAAAGACAGATTTGAGGCATGGAAAGAAATGGCCAATGAAAACTGTAATCTTGTCTATTAATATCATGTCTTGTGTCTATGTTTTCTTTCCCTTTCATCTATATTCAGTAAGGTTGTTCAAGTTATCTACATCTTTTCTAAATGCATTCCCCTCCTGAAAGTCCAAAATGTAAGTTATAAATCATCTATAATATTCTTCTATTTTCTTAAGCTTTTATCCATCTCTTTCTCCTTATATTTAATTTTTTATGCTCACTACATATCTTGCACTTTCCTTCTTGGAACATCTTATCACCAAGGCTTTGTTGTTTATTTCTCTCTGTCATTGAATATCAGGCATCAGTTTTATCTCTCTTAGGGCCTTGTAGACTTATCTTAAAAATCATCTTTTCAAAGATGTATTCAGTTAGCTTCAACATTATATCCTTGCTTGTGGTTCAAAGAGGTTTCCCATCCACATGCACATATCCTTTAGACCTTTTGTGTATTCTCTATATCTGCATTGCTCATATAAAAATAGTTTTAAGCATTTAGTGACATCTATTTGTTATTTTATGTTAAGGCATTTAAATCTCTGAAAATAACAATATATAATATATAATGTTATAATAAAATGCTGAGAGCACAGAACAAGCAACACAAATAAAATTTGACCTGCATAATTATCTGTCTGTCTCTCTATATGTGTGTGCATAGTTTTGTACCATACAATTTAGACCAAATTTGTCTGCAATCTCACATTAGTAGTTTTTAATTATTTTTTATTTATTTTTTCATTTATTTTTTAAATTAGAAAGCAAACATGAAATCATACCAGTTTACCATTTTTTTTTTTTTTATTACCCAGCAATATCCCAGATTACAAGTGGAGTTCTATCAAAATTGCAGGCTTTCACTCAGGATAGAGCAAAATCTTATATTACAAATCAATGGTTAGCACAGATTAAATTATTAGAATGCCCTATACTTTCATTGGATAATGCGGGCAGGGGTATTACAAGTCAATGGTAAAAAAAAGAAATGACCAGAGAATAGTGCTCATATTTCAAGTTGAGCATGCAACACATAACAGCACTAAGGGGCCTATTTAACAAAGGTCTGTCGGACCTGATCCGACAGTGCGTATCAGGTCCGACAGACCTCGCTGAATGTGCAGAGCAATATGCTCTCTGTATTCAGCATTGCACCAGCAGCTTTTGTGAGCTGCTAGTGCAACGCTGCCCCCTGCAGATTAGCGGCCAATCGTCCACCAGCAGGGGGTTGTCAATCAACCCGATCGTACTCAATCAGGATGAATTGCGGTGATGTCTGTCCGCCTGCTCAGAGCAAGCAGACAGGTTATGGAGCAGCGGCCTTTAGACTGCTGCTTCATAACTGGTGTTTCTGGAGAGCCTGAAGGCTCACCAGAAACACGGAGCTTGATAGACATGCCCCTAAAAATCTAGTGTGACCTGAGACCAAAAGTGAAGTGATGAGGCCCCATGTACTAAGCAGCTTAAGCTGCTTTTGAGACCTTGCAGGGCAGGTTAGCACATGTGAGCCTGTTGCCCACAACTTAAGAAGCAGCAGTCATCAGTCCGCTGCTTCTTACAATCTCCGCCACCTCTGAGGTAGCAGAGAGAAATCATTCTGAATACGATTGCTCTGGGTGCTTGACAGGCCCTTCTCTCACGTGATTGATCGCATGAGGGAAGGGGGCAGCATTACACACTTGCTTGAGTGTGTAATTGTACATACTGGCATCAGATCTACAGGGTCCACTAACCGTACACTACAAAGCTGTGTGGACAGGTTTTCAAGTTGAGAACCTTGTCTGCATAGCATTTGATACATGGGGCCTTTAGGGGCAGAGTAAAAGTATAATAGAACACATGTAAACATGTATTTTTTTATTTTTTATTAGCAAATACATAGAGTTAGAAAGGCCACACTTTTAGACCTCCGGTTGTAAGATTGTAAGAGGCACTCACTTGAGTGGAAATTGTTTTACTTTCAACTTATCTCTGAATAATAATAATAATTTTTGTGCTCCACTTGTAATATAGGCCAATGTAATATAATTATGAGCAACCTGGGAAATAGAAACAGGCAAATGATTTAGAAAATGTTTACCAATCAAACAAAAATGATTATGAACCATTACAATGATAACACTTGATATGAATATATTAACCCCTTAAGGACCAGTGACGTACCCTGTATATCACTGGCCTTTTTTTGGGACTTGATTGTTTTATAGCGTGGTCTTGCCACCAGCATTGAGACTGCTCTATTCCACAAAGCCTGCTGGAGGGAGGGCATTAATAGCGTGTTCTTGCTAGATTTGTGCTATTATGTCCTGAAAAAACCCTTAACGACCAGTGACATACAGGGTACATTGTGGTCATTAAAGGGTTAAAATTGAAGATAATACTTATTTCTCACAAGTGCAAGCTAATAAATACACTCTAGCTCTTTTTTTTTATAATTATTACCTCACAGTAGCCATAACATTATAATACATTTAGCACTGAAACATATTTACTTTGTTTCTATTAAATATAATTATAAACACTTTGCACAAGATTATACGTTTGATAATCAATGCTTGTCATTATATAATACGTTTAAGAAACAAATATATGCAAATATAATACATGAGATTACACACTAGAAAGTCTGTAGTGGATATATGGGATCCATATAGTTCTATAAGAGACATTAAATACCTCTTGCTTTTGTGTAAAAATAATATACCGTGTTTCCAAAATGCAAAACAAATTGATTCTACAAATAAATGTGATATTAGAATGGTAAAATTTTCTTCTAATGCCTACATTGTAAAGAATAAGTATAAGACTGGAATATGAACTTCATGTAAATGAAATATTCTGAGCTTAATCAGTTAGAAAACAGTATTAATACAATTGTTTTTAGGTTCACTCTGTGTACTTGTATAGTCATGGTTTGGACTAATTGAATAAGTAGCTATACAGTCTAGAACCAGATGTAAAGTGAGCAATATCTGTTACAATAAATGGAGCATATAATGGAAAACACATCAGCTGTAGACTAGATAATAGCAGGTCAAAGTTGTCACAGCACTGTCTCTTTAAGAGAGGTTTTGCTTTAGCCTCATTCTCAAATCCACTTCCTTTATAAGCAATGATTCCTATTGTCTCATTGCTTGGTAATACTCAGCCTTCTACTGAATCCTTTGAATCGCTACTTGGGGAAACTCTCCTTGTTTGATTTTTTACTCGCTGCAATCCTGCCTTTGATCCTGTGTTGTTCCAGATTAACTTCTGACCTTACCGCAGCGTCGCTTAATACCGCTACTCAACTTACCTGGCATTCCTCCTGAACTGTGTTCATCGGAACTTCCTCTGACGTCACGGGCGGCCGCTCCAGCAAACACACAGCCATCACACTCATGCCGAGTTTGAACAGCTTGCTTCATTCGGACAGAACTGCCTGTAACTATCTGTGAGTTCACTACCACTCTGCTCCTATACAAAAGGTACTTTAATAAGCATTCTTGACCGTACAAACTCCTCTTGAGTTCCGCTGAACCTTTTAGTCTTTATCATATACTCTTTGCCTCTCCATATGTTTCTGCCATACCTTTTCTGCTATGTAAATGAGTACAGGGGAATAACGGTTAATATTAAGCATATATTAACCTATCTCCTAGCTCTAAATATTAAACTTCTAATACTTATTTCCATTATTTTGCAGGATAACAATGGAAATATATTAAAGAGACATACACCTTATTTTTTAACAGAAAGATATTCATGTATAATATATGATAAAAGTACAGATTGTTTAATCAAATATAAATTAACTGTTTGGGTTATTACAGAAATACCAAGCCAAAGAAAAAACACCATAGAGATGGATCCTATGGAACTTTCAAATTATGTTGCAGCATTAGATAAAAAAGTAGATCAGTTAAATGTTGGTCTCAGGGAGCTGCAGGTAGAGAATCAGACACTCAGAAAGATTATACAAGAAAGTATTAAACCTATGCACTCCGAGACAGATATGACTATTGAACCACCTGTAAGTCCGCCAGAAAAATTTTCTGGAGACCGAAAACAATTTAGGCAGTTTTTGAATTCATGTATTCTGTTCATCACATTGAAACCTAAAACTTTTAGTACCGATAAAATAAAGGTATTGACTGTCATCTCCTACCTCAGAGGAGAGCCCAGTGCATGGGCAGATACCCTCTTTGAACAGAATGACCCAATACTTAACTCTACTGATGATTTCTTTAAAGCCCTTTCCTCTTTATATGAGGATCCTCACAAACAACTGACAGCTGATAACAAGTTAAGGTCACTTAGACAGCAAAAGAGGGCAGTTGAAGATTACATTTCAGAATTCAAAATCTGGCAGCAAGATTCAGGTTGGAACCAGATTTCCCTAAGAAATCAATTCAGGATTGGTTTATCAGAGTCAATTAAAGACAAATTCTCAAGAATAGATTTACCAGAAGATTTAGAACAATTGATGCAGTTGTCAATTAAGATTGACCACAGACTCAGGGAAAGAAAGTTAGAAAAGTCTTCCCATGACACACATATAAAAGCTAATGACACTAGACTTAATATACATACTCAACGATCAGCTGAAGAACCTATGGATATCGGAAGTAATCAGAGGTCCCCTGTCCCCAGAAGAAAAACTAAGACGTAGAACAAATCATCTATGCCTTTACTGTGGTTCTAAAGAACACGAGGTCACAGCCTGCCCATCCCTCAAGAAACAAAAGAAGGGTAAGCCAGATTTTCCAAATTCTGCAACATTGCTTCTCAACACAGAATTAACTAACTGTTTACTCCCTATCTCATTGCAGTGGGATCACCAACTCTTCCACTCTAAAGTAGTCATAGATTCCGGTGCCTTCTCTTGTTACATTGACACTGACTTTGTAAAAACAAATAAAATTCCCCTTATTGCAAAAAATAAACCTGTAATGGTGCGTCTTATTGATGGTAAACAGTTAGAAACAGGACCTATAACTCATCAAACGATTCCACTTTTGGTATCTACCCACACAGCACACAGGGAATACATTACATTTGATGTGTTACATTCTCCTATTCTCCTATTTTCCCTATTGTGCTAGGGTTACATTGGTTACAAATTCATCAACCTACAATAGAATGGGCAACTAGTATATTTGATTTTAACTCAGAATATTGTAAATCAACATGCTATCCTCAAATACCACTATTAGCAGTAACAGAATCAATACTACCCATAGAGTATCAAGATCTTAGACATGTTTTCAGTAAAATAGAGGCAGAAAATTTGCCTCCCCATCGCCCATATGATTGTCCAATAGATCTGATTCCAGGATCTGATATACCATATGGACATATATTTCCACTCTCTGAAACAGAACTAATGAACCTAAAAACTTATATAAATGACAACTTAAGAAAAGGCTTTATAAGACCTTCAACCTCTCCGACGGGAGCAGGTATATTTTTCGTCAGAAATAAAGATCAAACTTTACGCCCAATAGTAGATTACAGGGAATTAAATAAAAGAACGCTCAAAGATCGATACCCTTTACCTTTGATCCCAGAGCTTATTGAGAGGCTTAAAGGTGCAACGCATCCAGCTCATCAACCACCACTTGCATCTGAAACAGAATTTGAAGTACAAAGTATCCTTGATTCAAGGATGGTTTCAGGATGACTACAATATTTGATCCGATGGAAGGGCTACTCTTCGGAAGACGATTCCTGGGAACTTTCTGCCAATTTGTCAGCTCCCCGCTTGGTCTCCCTCTTCCATAGACGAAATCCGGACCGTCCACGTCCTTGAACCACGGAGTGGTTCATTTTGGGGGGGCCCTCTGTCACAGCACTGTCTCTTTAAGAGAGGTTTTGCTTTAGCCTCATTCTCAAATCCACTTCCTTTATAAGCAATGATTCCTATTGTCTCATTGCTTGGTATTACCTGGTTGACTCCTGTCAATACTCAGCCTTCTATTGAATCCTTTGAATCGCTACTTGGGGAAACTCTCCTTGTTTGATTTTTTACTTGCTACAATCCTGCCTTTGATCCTGTGTTGTTCCAGATTAACTTCTGACCTTACCGCAGCGTCGCTTAATACCGCTACTCAACTTACCTGGCATTCCTCCTGAACTGTGTTCATCGGAACTTCCTCTGACGTCACGGGCGGCCGCTCCAGCAAACACACAGCCATCACACTCACGCCGAGTTTGAACAGCTTGCTTCATTCGGACAGAACTGCCTGTAACTATCTGTGAGTTCACTACCACTCTGCTCCTATACAAAAGGTACTTTAATAATCATTCTTGACCGTACAAACTCCTCTTGAGTTCCGCTGAGCCTTTTAGTCTTTATCATATACTCTTTGCCTCTCCATATGTTTCTGCCATACCTTTTCTGCTATGTAAATGAGTACAGGGGAATAACGGTTAATATTAAGCATATATTAACCTATCTCCTAGCTCTAAATATTAAACTTCTAATACTTATTTCCATTGTTTTGCAGGATAACAATGGAAATATATTAAAGAAACATACACCTTATTTTTCAACAGAAAGATATTCATGTATAATATATGATGAAAGTACAGATTGTTTAATCAAATACAAATTAACTGTTTGGGTTATTACAAAAGTATAATGTTGAAGATGACGCAGAAATCAAATAAGCAAAGTAAAGGGAACTAAAAGTGCTGCTAGACAAGAGCAATTTGTTTATACAAGTTCAGTGTAGTATACAACAAAACAAGATAGCTTAAACAAGAGGTACTGCAAGACTAGTGCAATCTGTTTACACAAGCTCAGTCCAGTATATGACAAACAAGGTTGTAGAAGCAAACTTGCATATTTATAAGGGCATAGTATACAAAGTAGAATAATAAACAGGTATTCAGGTAGTAACGGTTTCCAATGAACATAGTCTTGAAGAACAGTAGGGGCAAACTTAAAATTAGGGCAGTGGTAAGTTACACCATAGTAGTACTCATAACTTGGCAGAAGCAAGTAAGGGGAAAGAGGGTATTCAGTCATAGGCTTTGTAAAGATCAGAAGGTTGATTCAAGCTGCACTAGTTAGTCATACACAAGTATTCAGCAAGTACAGGTAAAGCAGGTCCAAATTCAGGCTAATGTAACAAGGCCATACACAGGTTGTCAGACATATGCAGAGTTATGATTCATGGTCATACAGAAAAGGCAGCAGAAATGATAATCACACTTAGACAGACTGACTAAATATGAGGGTCAAGTAGTGAGAGGATACATTTCATATTCTACTCAAAGCAACACCTGTGGCCTATTTTAGAATAAAATTAGAATTAGAAGTTGCCCTTGAAAACATGGTGTGGGTACTGCAGTGAAGAAATAATAAATGTGAAATGTATAAGGTTAAAAACAAACAAACAATACATAAGAAACTGAACTGGATATGTGTCTTATCTGATAGAACATACCCCATTTCCTAAATTGCAAGAACTTGTTTTTAACATAGAACATATTCTATGATGTCCACAAATTCCTGTTAATAAAAATTTGCATGCTGATCACATTATGCATGTGAATAGCTTGCTCAGATTATTTTACCACTTTAAACTTAAACATATCTATCTAGTAAATTTAAACCCATCTATCTATCTATCATCTATCTATCTCTCTCTCTATACATATAAGAGAGAACATTTTCAGTACAATGTTTTTTTAATGTGCGTTACAGTGACAAAAAATTATGAACTGTTAGGTTATTAATAATTTGCAATCTTGTTTCCTGCAGTCCATTCCAGTGTACAAATTGCCATCTTGGTGAAATTGCATTTTTATACTTAGATGGAGGAATTAAACTTGGAATTGCACAGTCACAAGTCAAATATAAACATTACACTATGCATCTGTAGAAGATCAACAACAGGAAGAATATGTAGTGTAATTTGTGGAGAAGTTAGATCGATGATGACTGCATTATGACTTACCAACAACATCATGAGAGAATTGCATAAAGAGTTAGCAAATTTGATAGCACTCTCAGGGATTTTACTGACAGAGCATAAAATAGAAATGATTTGTAGATGATGCATATTCCATTTCAAGTTCCATCTCCAATTCCATTCTCTCTGTCAGAATTTAATATAAAAGACTAGGCATATATAGAATGAGAATGTTAATCATCACTTTTTCGGTGTTTTGTCTAATATTGCCTTCAAAAGTAAATTAGACAGTTGATAGCTATGAAAACATTTATAGTATCAGCTCTGCATTTGGAAATGACCTCAAATATAATCAATTTGGCATTACATACGTAAAAAAAAAAACCCCATATACTATTCTAGTTTAATTATCGTATAACACAGGTATATAATTAATACACAGTGGCCTAGATTACAAGTGGAGCATAAAAATGGTAGCTATATGGTGATATGCCATGATTCTGATGTGGCTTTGCCCTAGCTACACTTCACCAGCACTTTTATAGAGAGAAACTGACAGTGGTATTCTATTTTAATTCAATTTTTTTATGTTTTGGAGTATCTTTAACATGATTTTTTATTGTTTAATGTCAACAGCATTGACTTGGTTTAGTTTAATAAAAATAAACTAAGTTAAAATTGAGGAAAACTAAAATATAATAATCAGAATGTTCATTTATAAATACAAAGATTTTTTTTTTTCCTAAATGTAAAAATGGCAATGGAATATAATAATAAAATGCTCTTAATTTCTCTAGCTTTTTATTATCAATCAAAATGTTGTTGCTAATGACTGCAAAGGACTCATACACTCCCAGGCACAATGCTTTGCGCCGCTTGAGCAGGAGATGTATGCACTTAACAGCCAATCACTGGCTGTGCAGAATTGACAGGAGAGCAGGAATGGTTTGTAGCTTTAACTAATTGTTTAACCCTTTAAAACTATGGAAAAAATATTAAATGCATACCATAGGCAGTTATCATAAATATTGATTACATTTTCCAACATGCCAGTCTTTTACATTTTATGTGTATATTTTGCTTTTGTATAGTTTTGTGGAAACTCCAGAACAAAATTAGAAAAATCAGAGAATTACTTGTTTCTTGAAGGGTTTTGTGTTTACCTAATAGCAAGAGTAAAAGCTTTCACATTTATATTGTAGTCAGCATTGTAGCTGATTAATCAATATGTTGACATTTCTAACGGATTGGAATTCTATAGAAAATAAAGTAAAAAGCCACCTGGGTGGAAAAGAAAGTTTTTACTTTTGGTAACAAGTTAGATTAGGGATCTATATGACCTACATACAGTGGTCTAATAAATATTAAAATGCAAATTACAGTACATGGTGAGTTGTGTAGAAAATAATAAACTTATTTTTATAGTATCTTCCTATACACGTAAGAGTTACCACACCATTAAAGGACCAGTAAACACAATAGATTTCCATAATCGACAAATGCAAGATAACAAGACAATACAATAGCATTTACTCTGAATTTCAAATGAGTAGTAGATTCTTTTCTAACACATTTCAAAGTTATGTATATTTCCACTCCCCCTGTACCATGTGATAGCAATCAGCCAATCACAAATGCATATACGTATAGTCTGAGTTCTTGCACATGCTCAGTAGGAGCTGGTGACTCAAAAAAGTGTAAAAATAAAAGACTGTGCACATTTTTTTTAATGGAAGTAAATTAGAAAGTTGTTTAAAATTACATGCTGTATCTGAGTCATAAAAAATTAATAAAACCTGAGTGTCCCTTTAATTTAAATATAGCTACAAATATTAGTAATCCTGTTAAAATTGGTCATTAAGTGGTCAGCAATTGAAAAATAAATTAAATATAATATTTTCATGCATGTAAGTGCCCAGAATATGACAACTGAACTAATTATTTGAGATATAGGTAAGGAAACAAAATTAGGAAGAGAAATCTGAAACATTTAAGCCTGGATTCCAGTATTTTAGAGAAGCCAGCTAGAATTATTGAAAAGCGAATCAACCAGTGAATCGGATGGATCAATTAGAAAAATACCTGTTATATTCCATTTTTTTCTGGTATTATTTGATTTGCTTCTAATCAGGTTAGCACGTGAAAAAGTAAGAAACAGAGGTATTTTATGATTTTTAGATATTTAAGTAGTTTCTCTCAGGAACTGTCAGAAGTAACCTAATTAGAAGATACAAATCAAAAGATATCAAGTTACAGGTACAAGTGACAAGATTTAATATTAAAGGGACATGAAACTCCATTTTTTTTCTTTCACAATTCAGATAGAGTATACAATTTCAAACAACTTTCCGATTGAATTCTATGAAAAGAATACTTAGGCAAGCTCAGGAGCTGGGGAGCTAGCTGCTGATTGGTAGCTGCACATACAGGGAGTGCAGAATTATTAGGCAAGTTGTATTTTTGAGGATTAATTTTATTATTGAACAACAACCATGTTCTCAATGAACCCAAAAAACTAATTAATATCAAAGCTGAATAGTTTTGGAAGTAGTTTTTAGTTTGTTTTTAGTTATAGCTATTTTAGGGTGATATCTGTGTGTGCAGGTGACTATTACTGTGCATAATTATTAGTCAACTTAACAAAAAACACATATATACCCATTTAAATTTTTTATTTTTACCAGTGAAACCAATATAACATCTCAACATTCACAAATATACATTTCTGACATTCAAAAACAAAACAAAAACAAATCAGTGACCAATATAGCCACCTTTCTTTGCAAGGACACTCAAAAGCCTGCCATCCATGGATTCTGTCAGTGTTTTGATCTGTTCACCATCAACATTGCGTGCAGCAGCAACCACAGCCTCCCAGACACTGTTCAGAGAGGTGTACTGTTTTCCCTCCTTGTAAATCTCACATTTGATGATGGACCACAGGTTCTCAATGGCATTCAGATCAGATGAACAAGGAGGCCATGTCATTAGATTTTCTTCTTTTATACCCTTTCTTGCCAGCCACGCTGGACGCGTGTGATGGAGCATTGTCCTGCATGAAAATCATGTTTTTCTTGAAGGATGCAGACTTCTTCCTGTACCACTGCTTGAAGAAGGTGTCTTCCAGAAACTGGCAGTAGGACTGGCAGTTGAGCTTGACTCCATCCTCAACCCGAAAAGGCCCCACAAGCTCATCTTTGATGATACCAGCCCAAACCAGTACTCCACCTCCACCTTGCTGGCGTCTGAGTCGGACTGGAGCTCTCTGCCTTTTACCAATCCAGCCACGGGCCCATCCATCTGGCCCATCAAGACTCACTCTCATTTCATCAGTCCATAAAACCTTAGAAAAATCAGTCTTGAGATATTTCTTGGCCCAGTCTTGACGTTTCAGCTTGTGTGTCTTGTTCAGTGGTGGTCGTCTTTCAGCCTTTCTTACCTTGGCCATGTCTCTGAGTATTGCACACCTTGTGCTTTTGGGCACTCCAGTGATGTTGCAGCTCTGAAATATGGCCAAACTGGTGGCAAGTGGCATCTTGGCAGCTGCACGCTTGACTTTTCTCAGTTCATGGGCAGTTATTTTGCGCCTTGGTTTTTCCACACGCTTCTTGCGACCCTGTTGACTATTTTGAATGAAACGCTTGATTGTTCGATGATCACGCTTCAGAAGCTTTGCAATTTTAAGAGTGCTGCATCCCTCTGCAAGATATCTCACTATTTTTGACTTTTCTGAGCCTGTCAAGTCCTTCTTTTGACCCATTTTGCCAAAGGAAAGGAAGTTGCCTAATAATTATGCACACCTGATATAGGGTGTTGATGTCATTAGACCACACCCCTTCTCATTACAGAGATGCACATCACCTAATATGCTTAATTGGTAGTAGGCTTTCGAGCCTATACAGCTTGGAGTAAGACAACATGTATAAAGAGGATGATGTGGTCAAAATACTCATTTGCCTAATAATTCTGCACTCCCTGTAAATACCTCTTGACATTGGCTTACAAATGAGTTTAGATACAGTAGCTCCTAGTAGTGCATTTCTGTTTCTTCAATAAAGGATATCAAGAGAATGAAGCAAAATTGACAATATAATTAAATTAGAAAGCTGTTTACAATTGTATGCTCTATCTCTCTGGTTTTCAAACTTGGCCTTTAAGCCTCCCTAACAGGCCATATTTTGAGATTATCTGAACTGGAGCAAATGTTAAATAATCAGCTGATTAGTAAACATGGTTATTTTACCTGCTCTCATCTAAGGTTATCCTGAACACCTGGCCTGTTGGGGAGGCTTGACGACAGGTTTGCTCTATCTGAATCATGACTGCATTTTATTGTGTTTTATGTCCCTTTAATAGGAACTTCCTAATATAAAGGCTGCATGCCATGCAAAGTACATGATTTATCCTACCAGCGTCTAAGGGGTTAATGCAAGAATCTTGTGACTACAGGTAACTCCAGCCTCTGAAAACTGAACAACAACTACATAGCCTGCAATATTAAAGGGACATGCCACCCACATTTTTTCTTTTATGATTTAGAAAGAGAATGCAATTTTAAACATCTTTCTAATATACTTATATTATCTAATTTGTTTTATTCTCTTGATATTCTTTGATGAAAAGCATATCTAGATATGCTCACTAGCTGTGATTGGTTGCTGCACATAGAAGCCTTGTGTGATTGGCTCACCATGTGCATTGCTTTTTCTTCAACTAAGGATATTTAAAAAATGAAGCAAAATAAATAATGGAAGTAAATTGTAATGTTGTTTAAATTTCTATTCTCTATCTGAATCATGAAAGAATGATTATTGGTTTAGTGGCCCTTTAAATATGCCCATAACTATTTCCAGAAAACATTGTATTTCTCCATAAACATATATCTTAGGTGCTGTATTCTATGGGCCCAAATATACCTGGGCAGATAAAGGAGGCAAGGTGTGATGTTTGGTGCCTATGGATTGGTATTTATGCCAAGAAAAATAAAATTATATAATTTTGTATGTAGTGGGCACTAGTGATGTGCATGGCCAAAAACATTTTTTGGGTGAATCATTTGTAGGATTTTTAGAAATGTTAGTTTTGTCTAAAATTCATTATTACCATAATTCAATTTGTCCAAATTTTTTTTAAAAAATGAATCCATTAATGAAATGTGTTCATTTCAGGCATTTATAGCAGATTCTTTATATTTATTTATTTATTTTTATCTGAAGCTATACATTTTTAAATTTGCTACTTATCCCTTTTATTCTATTACAAACAAACACAACTATAGACTCTCTCACTTGTACATGGTACAGTTACACACAGTCAGGCAATCTGTCACACACAAATACACATGCATAAAAATAAATAACTGAATCAATTAATGGCACTCTTACAAAATAGTTGAATTAGAATGTGACTGAAATTATACTACCAGTTGACCATTGTGAGGTCAGGTCACTGCCAGACAGTACTAATAAACTAGAGACAGACAGTAGTACAGTGAGTCACATAATAGTATTTTATTTGTCTGTGGCTGTGTGGTGTATTGCCACCATATTTGCTGTACTATTATAATGTTGTTGTCATGTCATATATTAGTGTGATGTGCTTTACTACTAGTGTATGTACTGTATGTACTGCATGTACTATGTACTGTAGTTTATGACTATAGATTGTGTGCATATGTTAGTTCAATATACTACTACATAAAGTAATGAAAACAATAGTGTAACCAGTCAACTACTGCTACTACTAATACTAAGTTCAGGTGAACAGTAACACCATATAAAGGCTTCAACTGTGTTTCTGTCCATTGGTACCCTTTTTACTTACTCATTTAATCTCCTTTCCATTTCAGTCGCACTCCTATCACAGTTTCACTGAGCCAAACTCATAAATGTAAATCACAAAGAGGATCAGGTGGTGTATAAAAATATAGATTTTTTTTTGTTTTAGAACATGTAGTAAAAAATGTTAAGATGCAGATAAAATCAAAGCATACAATGGTCCGGTCTAACGTGTTTCGGCATTTATGCTAGCCGTACTCATAGACCAGCAAGCTCATAAATGTGTCTCCCATGAAGGAGGCAGGAGATTAAGCAGCATTGGTTTTAAAAGTCAGATGATTTTGTCATCCAGTAAGCCACCAAGGATGTTGCCCAGTTCCAGTGGAGACAGCATTTGAGCTGTTTCCAAGGAAAGTAGCACCAACAGAGGAGGAGGAGCAACATCAGCTGTAGAATTGTTTGTGTTGTTGAGTGTGGTGACAAAACTCATCATCGAATACAATAAACAAATGCATCAAGGCCTAGCAGGACAACCAGGCACAGATCCACAGTGCTATTGACTAAGTGTGTGGTGGTAAGGCCAGTTGAGTGAGTTCACATTTAGCGTGACCCTGGCCGGTAACTGGATAGACCAGGATGAGTCATATTTGTTTTGTTGCAGACTGAAAAAAAATATTTCATGAATGTGAATTACATCCACACAATGACACATTAGGAGATTGGCTTGGTGATGTCTCAGCATTTTCCTGACTGATAACAACATACCCTAGCTTTAGGCACCAGACAAAATTAAGTCAATTCTGTAAGCATGTCTTCCTTGCAGGGGACAGCAGATTGAGTAAGCAGCAGTAGAAGTTTAATTAAATAATTTTGTTACCCAGTAAAACATCCAAGGAGGTGCCCTTTTCCCATGGACACAGCATTTGGACTGTTTCCTATTAAGGTAGCACCAACCAAAGGAGCAACAATAGCAGCAGCATGGGTTGTGTTGTTGAGTGTGGTGAAAAAACGTAACCAGATCACTGTATTGAATTGCCACCTATTGATTAATGTAGTCAAGGTCTGGGATGAACTGTGACCATTGAGGGTTAAGTATGTTGCCAGTCAGAGAGAAAATGTTCTCAATTTTAACGCTGTTAGGTGGACATGAAAGCAGCTCATAGGCAACTAAAGAGAGGTCATGCCAGACAGAAATCTTCTTATCCCAGTATACTAATAGATCAGAAGTAGTAGGCAGTTGAGGTTCAGAGAGGTAGGTTTTCACCATCTCAGAAGTGCTTCTCTTATTTGTAGGGGTAAAAAATTTGTAGGGGTAGAAAAAATAAATATAGATTTTATCCACCCGTCAGCTGCTACACCCCAAACATACACTATACTCCTCAATATAGTGAGGGGAAAAAAAGGAACAAAAATGGGTAGCGCTAATTCTCAATATTATAATGAAGTTCTGATAACCGATTGAGAAAACTTCATTATAATATTCAGAATTAGCGCTACTCATTTCTGTTACTTTTGTGTTTTGGTAATGACCAAAGACTTGAGGGTCTCAGCCGAAGTCAGCAGAGAAAAAAAAAGTGGAAAAAAAACCCTACTCGTACACAAACATGATAGCATATTCTCAAGTGTGCTAACCCGACATGAAAATATGAATATTTCATATTCCAATGTTCTTCACCTAGCAGAATATATTCTATTTATTCATAAACACATATTTGTACATATCTGATGGTATTTTGGTACAATATTTATATATTACTATATCTTTACATGATTATATACTGTATAGTTATATATATATATATATATATATATATATATATATATGTTTATTTTTAAAAACATAGAACATATTCTGCTATAAGCAGAACTTTGGAATGTGAAATATTTACAGTAAATACATAGTTATTAATTATTAAATATGAATATTGCATAATTATATTTTTTTCATCTTTTCATCTACTTAACAGTAAAGGACTCCAATGCACTTATTATATATATATATGTCTATATATGTATACACATGTATTTATGTGTTTATATGTATGTATGTCTGTAAATACATCTATACACATATAAATACATATGTACACACATATAAACATATATAGTACCGTGCAAAATTTTTAGGCCACCATTAGATTTGTTGTTTTAGCAATGGTTTGATAACCATATATAATTATTTTTCAATATCTTTATTAGAATACAACCCGAAAATATATTATATTTGTATGCAGTATTAAAAAACAAAAAAACAGCTTCTATAGGCTAAAGTGACAATAATTTAGTTTGACCTCCCTTGACAATTGAGCAATAGCAGGAACCTGGCTCTAGAAAACTTATATGGAATGGAATCCTAATTAATGTCTCTCTCTCTCTCTCTCTCTCTTTCCCTAATTAATCTCTCTCTCTCTCTCTCTCTCTCTCTCTCTCTCTCTCTCTCTCTCTCTCTCTCTCTCTCTCTCTCTCTCTCTCTCTCTCTCTCTCTCTCTCTCTCTTTTTCCCACTTTTTTATCTCCATTGATCTCTATGGGGGAATACGCGCACGCGCACATGCACACGAAAACTTGTTTGTTTTTTAAGCTATTTGGGTTAATGCTAGCGCAAAATACGTTTTTTTTGGAACTTATAATACAAACGCAACCCAAAATGGCCCTATATGTTCCAGGGGTGTTTATTTCCTTAGGGACAATATCTTAAACCAGACCAGTGTAAGATACTGTAGCAGTATCCAAATATCCCCTGTGGTGGGTCATGTGACCTGAATTGGGTATATAAAATAGTTCTTGGTGGAAGCTGAGAACAGCTATGGCGTCATCTCAGAGCAAGCCGATAGCATGTAAGACTGAGGACACTCCCGGTAACCCAGACATGATCAAGCAGAGAAGTGGTGATATCTCAAGATAAAGACGATATAGCCACTGTTGCCCACTTTGAGAGAGTAAATGACAGCCTTACTCCTACTAACTTGAAGCAGGCCCCAGTGGTGTCAGGCTACATATCACTGGCTTGAGTTTATTTACAGAGCCGAATGCCTAACTTTGACTCTATTCACACCGAAAGACCCTGCATGTGCTGACATGAAACTGTATATATTAGACAAAGCTAACTGGCCGTATGGAATAACGACTTTTGCTCAGGTCACACAGCTGTTGGCAAGAACCTACTATACCAAGAGAGGAGCTGATTAATTCCTATTTTAGCCCTCACAACACCAACATGTGGCAGCCAGACTTAATTCATATGAGTAAGTAGTTCAGTTTGATGTTATTGTTGTATACCATATTATTTGATGGAAGTTAGCTCCTTAGGCTTCCCTTAGCATTCCAAAGGTCATTCTTAACATAGTCACCTAGCATATTTAAGATGCAAGAATTTTTTATGCAAATATTTATCTATTTATAGTATACTTGGATACTCCACTTTAAATTTTGTTATTATGTCTGTCTGTTTACATTGTATTGTGAAATTATTGTATAGCATAGATACTAAATTCATTGATAGGATGTTGCACATGCTTGTTCTTATAAGTGAAGAAAAGCCAATATTATTTTGAGACATGATACTCTCTGATGTCTTCTCTTCCATTATAGAAGTATGCCATTTAGCCCATATTATGAAACCAGACCTGAGAGGATTAATACATATAGGCCAGCAGATGTTAATGTTAAGTTCATATACTCCGGTACTTGTCAGCAGAAAAACTTTACTTCTTGCTCACTATTCTATTTTTAATAGACTATGGAAAGATATGTGACATTTGGCAAAGTTCTCCATCACTGCTTTACTCTCATTATTATGCTTTTGTCTTATGCTCAAGATCTTATATTAAGTGATATATATCTTTGCTTTCTCTTAATGACCCTGATTGTTTCAGACTAGTTGGGAGATACATATACCGTCTTACCTAAAGAAAGCTAAGTTTATTGTGCTAATTAGCATACTTTATCTATGGTATAAACTTTTCATCTCCTAGATATTTTGATTAGTATAGATCAGACACTAATTGCTAATTTGCTTGATTACATTGCTACACTTTGCGCTATTCATGTGCTGTCTGCGGAAGGGATGGCATTTTATACGCTCAATAACAATAACTCTTGTAATCTTAACTTATTCTATACATATTAACATATTATGCCTCTAGCTCCTAGGAGACAATATGCCTATAAAGGTACTCTCCTACATCCTACTGACCCAGCTTATTTGCACTCATTTTCATATGGATCCCATATGGAGGCCTTGATGCATTATGTATGGCTCACTGAGTTTATTTTACATAAAATCTCCTACCCCCCCCCCTCTCCAGCATTATTAAATATTACATAACTTTCACTTACAATTCATTGTTAAGCCCAGTTGATTTTCTGGGTAAAAACACTAGCGGCTTGTGCCCGCTGAATTTGATGGGTCAGTTCCTATGGGCATTCTGAACTTTTCACTGTCTCTTTCATAATGACCATAAGCACATGAGGAAACGATGGTAGAAGTATAAAATATATTTTATATATGATTTTCTTTACAACATTCCAGACGATCGAGACTTAGAGGCCTACTTATCAAGCCGTCAACTTACTTGCATTCGACGGCACCAATACGCTCGCCTGACATTGCCTAACATCGCGGCCGTGGACCTGAATATGCTCTTGGTATTTTACAAAAAAGCTGTCAAAAAGGCACCAAGTACGGGGCGATGAGCAGCAGACTGTTGTTAACTAACAGTCATCGATCTTGCTGCTATTTGACTTTTTCACAGCTTTATTAATACCCTGTCACTAAACACCGCTAATATACTAAACTGTTTAACCCCTATCCTGCCGCTCCCGGACCCCGCCGCAACTAAATAAAGTGATTAACTCCTATCCAGCCACTCCCAGAGACCAACGCAACTCTAATAAAGTTATTAACCCCTATCCCGCCGCTCCCCGACACCGCCGCAACTAAATAAAGTTATTAACCCCTATCCCTCCACTCCCGGAGCCCACCACAACTAAATAAATGTATTAACCCCTATCCCGCTGCTCCCCGACACCGCCGCAACTCTAATAAACTTATTAACCCCTATTCCACCGCTCCCGGACCCTGCCGCAACTAACTAAATGTAATTAAATGTAATTTATTTTTTATTTTGTGTAACAGTGGTTTTTTTTTGTGTGTTTATTTAGTGTTTATTTTTTTTTTTGTAACTTAGTGTTTGTTATTTTGTGTAACTTAGTTGTTATTTTTTGTAACTTTGTAATTTTTAATTGTAGATTTAAATTATTTGAGTAGGGTTATGTGTTTAAATATATAACATTGTTAATTTAATTTGTAGTTTATTGTCATTTTAGTATAACAGTTAGGGTAGATTAATTATTAGTTTAATATAGTTTAATGTAATTTTAGTATAATAGTTAGGATAGGTGCATTAATAGTTTAATATAGTTTAATTTAAATCTAAAGGTAAGTTTTAATTTATTATAAGATAGGGATGAGTTAATTTTAATATAAAGTTAGCGGGTTGTTAGGTTTAGGGGTTAATAGGTTAATTTAGTTTATGGCGATGTGGGGGCTGGCAGCTTATGGGTTAATAGGTTTAGTAAGTGCTAGTGATGTGGGAGGCCAGGGGTTTAGGGGTTAATACATTTATTTAGTTGCAGTGGGCTCTGGGAGCGGTGGGATAGGGGTTAATAACATTATGTAGGTGGCGGCGGGGTCAGGGAGCGGCAGAATAGGGGTTAATAACTTTATGTAGGTGGTGGCAGTGTCTGGGCGGCAGATTAGGGTTTAATTAGTATAATGTAGGTGGTGGCGGTGGTGGGGCGGCAGATTAGGGGTTAATAAGTGTAATGTAGGTGGCGGCCGTGTCTGGCAGCAGATTAGGGGTTAATAAGTATAATGTAGGTGGCGGCGATGTCGGGCGGCAGATTAGGGGTGTTTAGACTCGGGGTACATGTTAGGGTGGATTGAAAAACAGGTACGCTGGGCCGGAATAGTGGCGAGCGTGCCTGGTAAATATTTGATTACTTGCAAAAGTAGTCCGATAGTGCTAAATTTGTATTCAGAACATCTGCAATGACGTAAGCATCGATCTGTGTCAGACTGAGACCGGCGGACCATATGTTACGTCACGAATTTCAACTTTTTCCGGTCTGTAGGCTTTGATAAATAAGGGGAATCAGGCTTGCCACAATTACGTTGCGGAATTCCAGCGTATTTGCGGTTGACGGCTTGATAAATAGGCCTCTTAGAGAGTTTAGTGTGCTAAAGATAAGAATGTGAACCTTCCCCTGTATTTATGTAGATTTAAGCTCACAATTTTATAACACAATATATCATACTATTAGACAGCAAAACATAATCCAGAGGTTTCATTATATTATCAGTTTAAAATGAAAAAATATAAGGTAGTAATATATCCTGTGTATGGTTCTCGAATTAAGTATATTCAAAATCTTGTACTAGACAAATAGATTGAGAATATTTCCGTACACAAAGCGGGATTTATTGTAACATTTTACTGTTTCCATAAAGTCAAAACCTGTTTTGTTCCTGATTTTAGCACAATCGGACTTGCACTTATACAGCAAGAACTATACACTCTCAAAGGATTATTGGAAGTTTCCATAGATGCATTCTAACTTGTAGGATTAGGATTTCTATGAATATTTTTTTTTTTTTTGTAATTGTTTTGCAATTGTGTGTGTAGTGTCTAAGGGACAGTCTACACCAGAATTGTAAATGATAGATAATCCCTTAATTACCCATTTCCCAGTTTTGCATAACCCACACATTTATAATGATATACTTTTAACCTCTGTGATTATCTTGTATCTAAGCCTCTGCAAACTGCCCCTATTTTCAGTTCTTTTGACAGACTTGCAGTCTAGCCAATCAGTGCCTGCTCCCAGATAACTTCACGTGCACGAGCACAGTGTTATCTATATGAAATACGTGAACTAACACCCTCTAGTGGTGAAAAACTTTTAAAATGCAATCTGAAAGAGGTGGGCTTCAAGGTCAGCATATGAACCTCCTAGGTTAAGCGTTCAACTTAATACTAAGAGAACAAAGCAAAATTGGTGATAAAAGTAAATTGGAAAATTGTTTAAAATTACATGCTCTATCTGAATCATGAAAGTTTATTTTGGCCTAGACTGTCCCTTTAATTACCTTTTTTATTCACATTTACCATCCAATCTCCTGTATTTAATTTTCCATTTTTAAGCACTGAAAAATCTTTTAATATAAATGTAATCAGATCTGCTGTTGTATTCTAGTAACTGAATTTACAGCTTCCTTAAGTGTGGGAATAACTTTACCAAATTATTTTCTTTTTATTTATTTGTTTTTGGGTTATAATGCAACTGTGATTTAGGGTTGGCTCAAAAGTCCTAAATATTAAAGGGACATAAAACCCCAATTTTTTCTTTTATGATTCTGATAGAACATGCAATATTTTTTAAACAACTTTCCAATGTACTTCTATTATCAATTGTCCTTTGTTTTCTTGTTATCCTTTGTTGAAAAGCAATAAGATAAGTTTAGGAGTGTGCATGTGTCTGTAGCACTATATAGCAGCAGTTTTGCAACAGTGCTATACATTAGCAAGAACACTAGATGGCAGCACTATTTCCTCTCATGTAGTGTACCTGACATGTGCATGCTACCTATCCAGATATCTCTTCAACAAAGAATAACATGAAAACCAAGACAATTTGATTATAGAAGTAAATTGGATAACTTTTTAAAAATTGTATTCTCTATCTGAATCATGAAAGAACATTTTTTGGTTCTCATGTCCCTTTAAATATTTGGGTGGTGGCAGTAAATATTGATTTTTGGGGAAGTGTAGGCAGGATATCTGGGGGTTATGTGGGTTCACTCTTATGCTCTGGTAAGGATTTGGGTTATGGTGGTTACAACTCTCGCTGTTGTCACAGCTTGACATGTAGCTATGTCTATGACAATCTAATGGCAAATATTTAGCCCTGCCTGTAGTAAATCAGCCATCATGGATGGCTTTTGTGAACACTGTGTGTTGCAACCATGTGACAATGGTTGGGATTTATTAATCCCCTCCATGATCACAGGACAAGGTTTGCAATTTGTTTCCCATTCATTAATTTGTTTAGTGTTATTTTTATTTTTTGCATTAGCATTTGCCAGTTTTTTCAGCTATACCCATTGCTAACAGGTGCATAAAATAAAGTGCATATATATGCTAACAGGTGCATAAAATAAAGTGCATAGCCATGAAATATCCATAGAGAAACATTGGCAGTACATTGTATTTTACTGAAGAGTTCAGCGACTTTAGATGTGGCATTGTCATGGGACGCCACCTTTACCACAAGTCAGTTTGTGAAATTTCTGCCCTACTAGATCTCCCCTAAACTAATGTAAGTACTATTATTATGGAGTGGAATTGTCTAGGAACAACAACAGCCCAGAGTTGAAGTGGTAGACCATGAAAACTCGAGAGGAAGCCTGTTAAGTGTTAAAGCATGTACTCATAAACATTGACTATCGTCTGTTGCATTACTCACTGCCAAGTTTAAAACTGTCTCTGGAAGAAATATCAGCAAGTCAAGAGCTTCGTGAAATGGGTTTCCATGGCTGAGCAGCTGTACACAGTCCTCACATGAACATGCTCAAGACCAGGCATCTGCAGGAATAGTTCAAAGCATTATTCCACTGGACACTGGAGTGAGGAATCATGGTGCAATATCTGGCTGTGCTATGGAAGAATCTTGGTGCTGTAGCGAATGCTACCTAACAGAATTCATAATGCCTACTGTAAAGTGTGGTTGGGGAGGGATAATGGTGTGGTTGCTCTATTTCAGTATTTTGGGCTAGGTCCTTTACTTCCACTTAAGAGTTACATTGATGGATAAAAAAGATACAAATACATTTTCAATAAACAGGTGTTTCTAACTTTGTGCCAACTATTTGGGGAAGGCCAACTGTTTGGAGAAGGTTGTTTCCTGATCCAGCATGACTGTGCCCATATGCACAAAGTGAGGTCCATGAAGACATTGGTTGATGAGTTTGTTGTGGAGGAATTCAAGTAGCCTCGACAGAGCCCTACCCTCAACCTCACTGTAAACTTTGGGAATTAATTGGAACACTAATTGTGAACAAGACCTTCTCTTGCAACATCAGTGTCTGGCCTCACAAATGCTCTTTTGGCTGAATGGGCACAAATGTCCACAGACACACTCCAAAATCGTGTGGAAAGCCTTCCTGAAAAGATGTGGCAGTTATAGCTACAAATGGGGGTCAGTAAAACTTCATATTAATGCCCATGCTTTTGGATAGGAATCATACAGGTGGCCATATAGTGTATGCAAGCTTCAATTATGTTCTTGACAATACTGACACCATTAAAAAAACAAAACAAAACATTGGATTTTCATGGATTGGAACTTAGAGTTGCTTAGAGTTGCTTTACATAAATCCTGTATTGTTTCCTCATGTTTAGTAATTAAAAATGAATTAACATGTTCAATACTAGTAATCACTTTAGTGTGTGCCGTTTATAATGTCCCACATCTTCTGTTTGTGTTGTAGAATGCCTATGTCCTATGTTTTATTCATCTTGCATACTATTGTATTAATCATATATTTTGATATGTTATATATTTTTTTTAGCAGTCAGTTACATTGGTTTAACCATTCTAATATGTAAAAAAAATATTGGTTATTAATATATATAGAGGAATTTATAATCCCAAAAAGTTTAAATCATATAGGTTGTGTTGTTAATGTCTTTCTCTTTTTCTCATTTTCTGATTCTGCCTAAGGAATGCTTCCATGTAAATGATTTGTTCGAAGGCTAATCTAATCAGTGTACTCTTAAATGCACAAGCACTCAATATTATTAGACAGGTTTGGCTAAAGAAAAAAGATAGCAATTCCTATTAGATCATGCATTGTGGACAGGGGAGGTAACTGATATCTGTTTAATGTCTGCTTTGTTCAAGTACTGTAAGCACTGAATAGATTTCTTGTTGCCATAATCAAAATGTGCAAATAATTTACTCTCATTATGACAACATATTAACCTTTTTGTGACTTCTAGAACAAAGGATGGCATAACAATACATGTATATTTTTTATTTTATTCTTTATTTCCAACACAATCTACTAAGTGCTAGTGGAGTGCTATTTTACGCTCCCACTTGCACGTTAAATTCACTAGCCGGAGTCATTTTGCGTGCACTGAGTTGCACTCGTATTACAAGTTGAAAGTATCAGGTGAGCATAAAAGCAAAAACCCAGCGCATGCAAAAAGTAGAATTTTGAATATTGTAACCAGGTTAACATATTCTCCAATAGACTTCAATAGAGCATGTAAAATGCAAAAAAAATGAATACCTATTATTGTGTTCTAACCCGACAGTGTTTATTCAAGAACACTAAACCCGACATGAAAAATTAATATTTCACATTCCAAAGTTCTTCACATAAAATAATATCTTCTATTTATTCTTAAATAAATATTTCTATATATAGAAAGATATATCTGAAGATTGTTTGTTAAAATATATTTCTATATCTAAGGTGTCTATAAAACAGCTTAGTGCCTATAAAACAATGGGAGCTGCCATGTTGTAACTAAGGTTACCTACTCTTCTGTGGCCAAATAGAGACAGTTATAAATAGGTCACTAGAGTGTGCAGCCAATGGCTGTGTGGACTATAACAGTGTTCTGCACTTCCATTTCTAACAAGAACTGAAAAGCTCACGATTTCAGAATAGAATTACAGGAAAAGGGTACAAAATAAAGAAAGCAGTATATTGAAGAGTTATTTATATATATATATATATATATATATATATATATATATATATATATATACGATTTATCATTTTAAGTTTAAATATTTTTTATTTATTAAAGAAAAACTTATTTCACATACAATAAAGCATGATTCATATGGATACAACTATTTAGGTTACATAACAAATAGTGGCTCACTTCAATGCTTATGACATTTTCCAAGAGTGACCATTTCATTAAACACTCAGTATATACAAAGCTTAGTATCATTCGGTATAAACCTTCCCAATCCATGTTGAAATAACGATAAAAGTTCTTGAGTAGGATTATGATAGAGACGAAGAATAGATATCTTCCTGGGTAATAGGTGAAGTGCATTTTTTTAGGGTACATCTTCATTAATAAAGATACCAATAACTCTGTAGATTGCATTCAACAGATCAACTATACATGAACCAGTGATGATTTATCATTTTATATTCCTTTAAAGCCCTTTGTAGCCCTATTTTTTGTCAAACACCTTATACCATTTATCTTTGAGCTCTTATAACTTTTAATTATTATGATTTAAAATCATTTTTATCATACAGTGTTGATATGAGTGTAACTGTACTTTTATATATATATATATTTATGTTGTATTTAATGCAACTTTTTTTTCTTCCCCTACTCTTTACACAAACTCTGAAGTTGCACTAACCCAATGGGTGTTAAATTTAATTGCGTTCATTTTTGTTGTACACAAAAAAAACGTACAGTTAGCGTGCAACTCGAAATCTAGCCCTAAGTAGGCACAATTATAGCTTTTGTATACTATAGTTAAATTAGCTTTGCATAGAATCAACACTAATATATAAATAAAAGGTTTATAAAAAAAATCACAAAAAACATCAATGCACAGAACAAAATAATTGAACATGCTTTATAGTGCTTTATAATAATACAAAACAAAAATCAAATGATAGCAAGCATGCAAACAGCAACTTATTACACTTCTAGCATCGTTAGAAGCATTCTGGGAACATTTATTATATAATCGTTCTAAGAAAAACACATTACACTATACACTATATAAATGTGCTATGTATGGTAAGCTTTTCTGAACACTAGCATCAACAATGAGCCACTTTATAAATAGGGGGTCACTGAGTTCCCAGGCTAGATTAAAACATTAGAAGCATCCATCAGTGTTTTTCACCCACACAATAATATTGGAAGTTCTGGCTCCTCTCAGTATGTAAAAGAAAAACAACCTATCTGTAAGTATTCTGAAGCTTTAAATTAAGAGCTGTTAATCACAACCTTTTTCATTTTGTTTCTATCTAGTGAAAAATAATCTGGGATCCAAAACTCTACCTATCCAAAGGCATCTACATCTTTTATACTCCCACCAGTAGCGGGCCTACTCAACAGAGGGCCCTTGTGCAACATTATTTTTGGGCCCTCTAAAGCTAACTAAGTAGTAACCATTAGTGATAATATACATGCTGCTCTGTATAAGGATTTTTAAGATAGATAGATAGATAGATAGATAGATTGATAGATAAATAGAGAGATAGATAGACTATCAACCTGCACTAATAAAAGGCTCCCCTCGATTAGGACTGTACATACTCTGCACACACCCATTGTATAGACTGGCTGCTATGCCCCCCCAAGCACTATTGGGCCCTGGTGCAACTGCACCTGCTGCACCAATGGTAGTTCCGCCCCTGACTCCCACTGAGTGAGCTGCACAGTATTATTTTTGTCTACTGCATTTGCTTTTTTAGTGGGAAAAATTTTAACACATATGGCTTATAGGTTATGCCCTTTAGCAATCTCATGGTGTTTTCTCAAAATTAGCTATGCCAACCCTTTTTGATTTGTCATAATTTTGTGTTTTTAGGCTTTGACTTCAATGAAATCAAAATTTCAACAAGTTTGACACTGTTTCATAAACATCATGGAACAAAAAGCACTTGAAATTAATCAAATCAAACAAAGTGCAGTTTCTCTCTAATTTAAAACCAGATTACAAGTAGAATATAAAAATAAAGATTATACAGCAGTATTTTGGATTGTGCTTGAATGCGTGCAATGAGCTTACTAATATTGGTCCCTGCATTATCCATTAAAAGTATAAGGTGTGCTAAAAAAGTTTCAGCCACCTTAACCCCTTCAGGATACAGGCAAATGTCCATAATCAAAACATAAACAACCATGCAGACAGGATGTCACATGATCGTCACTGTGGTCACGTGACTCCAAACGGCACTGTATGGCTCCTGGGGGACTCCCTGTATTTCTAGGCACCTCCTTCAGTCTGATCCAATAGAGTTTTTTACAAGAAGGGGATCAAAATGCATCAAGAGTTAGGATTTTCCATGCTGTCCTAAAGGCATTAAAGCCCAGCACATTTGGGATGGCATGGGACATCCTAACAGTGTCTAGGAGTTAAGATGAATATTTTACGATCCATTTTTAATGCAGATGCGCAAGAACATGTCATGTCCCTTTAATTTGAGGAGGTAAATAAAATGCCTGTGTGTGCACATGCCAGATGAATGCTCCCTTGCAAGTCCTGTGACGAGCATCTTGATTAGACATTTAAAGTCTCATTAAAGTTAGATGTGACTACTTAGACATTTTTGAGGTAAAATATATTCCTTTTTTTTACATACAAGTATTCAAGTGACATTTTTTAAAGTTAACTTTTTCAGTTATGCTGCATCACTAGCATCACTAGCCTTCAAGGGACAGTGTACTGTAAAATTGGTTTCTTCTTAACGTCTTTACAATTACTTGTTATACCAGCCAAGAAATATAAAATATATGGGAAATTGCACCTTTAGGTATAATTTTGTATAAACTGCTAATTGCAACCATAACCCAATGAATAGAGTTGAGCTAGCAGAGAAAGCAGACCTCATTATATTTTCTGTCTAATTTTTTACACAAGTCCTCCTTATCTTCTTTTTTAGGTCCCGATGATTGAAAGTGTCACAAGGTAGCGAGGCATTCGAAAAGGGATCCGTTGCAATGTCAAAAAACCCAGCAAAATATTTCAAATGACTTACTATACTGTTTTTAGGCAGCATGACCAAGAGGCATTTTACTGTCGAGGTACTGCAAGTGGCATTAGATAAACTACATATGTATCATATAATTTAATAATTAAATTGAGATAATATCTACTTAAAATGAATTGATATGGCTATGGCAACAGCAAAAATTGTAAAAGACCTGAAATCAGCCTAGACCACTCACTATGCAGATTACACTGTGATGTATATCTATATAGCTCAATTAAAATAATTGCCCTGACATGGTACCTAGATCAGGATGCTACCTGGGGTGAGAGGGATGCTGATTATGTACTTTAGTGTAGATATGGTCAGAATCCCAGGATATTGTAAGTTAACAGATACATGTGATAATCACCATGATGATTCACTAGGTCTTCTTTTGAAGGTCCAATCCACATATATGCCTGGGAAAATTTGCTAGCTCAAGATATGACATGGGAAACTAAATCTCAAATAAATGATTTGTGCCTAATCGTCTTAAATAATTTAAAATACTCAGTTCATATTGAACACATCAATATATGTATATATATATATATATATATATATATATATTGATCTGAAAAATATACTATGTTGTATAAATGTCTGCCAAATTAAATCAATAACTGCATTGAATTTAAAATGTTTAACTTATTTCAGAAAAACAAACTGTGTCTTTGTTTTTCAGAATCTGGTATGAAAGTGAGGTTTTAAAATAAACACTTGATGGGTTATCCTAGTAATGTAATCACAGATGTAAGTCCATATTTTTAAACATTATTAAGACGTAGGAATACATATTTTAGATAATAAATGCAATTATAATGCTCCTATATATCTGTCATAATTTAATTGTGACAGAATTCTATTGCAGCTACGTATGGAATATGGAAACAGGACTTTTGAGTAAATATATTTTAAGACCTTATCAGGAGAAAGTATATATTATATGTATATTGTATGGATTTGACGTTATGCACAGGCTAAATATTTTAATATATAGGAATACATAGAATTGATAAATATACCCCATGCTTGGACTTGTAAATACATGCTCAGTTAGATTAAATGGGCCATGTACTTGACAGATAAGTTTATTAACACTAGGAAATATAGTATATTAAATATACATTTTAAAAATATATATTAAATTGTAGCAGTATTTGATAATGAAACTCATTTTCTATATCTGCTACCCCCTGATGGAATAAAACTGTTATTACAGCCAAAAGGGTTGACTGTTAAAAGACATGCATTACCAAAGGGCAAATGAGGGACAAGCTTTGATAAGAGCGTACCCAAATTTCACCAATGATTAGAAAATAGATGGGTTTTATCACAAAGATAAAATCCCTTGCACAGGAAGTAAAATGGGCTTTTTGGCTTTTTTTGGGCTTTTGGCATGGCTTTGTTGCTACTTAAACTTGGCTTACTGACAAACTGCTGCCTTGGAAATAGAAAGAGTTTGGTAATACAAAACTGGGCCTAACCTTTACTTCCAGACATGTGCATCCTCTCTTATATGACGGTGAAAAGAATTTATCTGGATATTGATTCTCAGATTGGTTTGCTGATAATGTATGGCGATTGTTAAATATATTTAATATTTTAAATCAAAGGAATTCTTTATAGCATAGTTAAAGGTAGCTGTGATTTAAAAGGGTATTTTGCATTTTAAACTTATGTCTAATAGGCCTGTGTAGTCTAGAGATAATTATATTGATGTTAATTTTATTGCTAAGAAAGGTTTTGCTTTCCAAATTTATTCAGTCAGTTTTATTTATTGTGGGAATTTTTAAGAAATTAACATAAATTGGTTATTGTGTTGATAATATACAAACTTCTCTAGTTGTTGTTGTTTAAGCATTGTAAGTTAGTGATCCATATTTGGCATTGGACTTGTGTTGTTAGCTAATTACAAATTGCCTTGTAAGTTTAATGGTAAGGTGTAATTTATAGACATATTTATTTTATAGCTTACTTGGTATAGAAAATTGTAACAGTATAGACATATATAATTGATTCATAATCTATTCTCTACATAAATATATTTGGTGTGTTTTAATAAGGATTAACTGATCAGAACTTTGGAAATATTGTTATATATATATATATATATATATATATATATATATATATATATATATATATATATATATATATATATATATATATATATACTACGTTTAGAGGTTACAACTGAAATAGAGTATAGTTAATATTGTAACCTAGGTTATATCTAACACATTGGAGTACACTGCTGAGATAATAGTATCAACAAATTGGAGGCACACTGCTGTAGATCATTACATCTTTATCACATTGATTTAATATATTTTGTAGTAAATAGAAATTATAAATAAATTATATTTTTTTTAGCTATATTTTAAAAAAAATCTTTTTAATTTTTAAAATTGTATTGGCGATTTAATTTAACTTAATTCTAAGCCAAAATAATAATATCTGTTACAAGAAATTACTCAATTGAATCTCTACCCAATATTGATATGTGTCCTCAAAAATTACCCCTTACTAAGGTAGACAAGTAAATTATTCCAGGAATTATTAAAAAAATAATTAATGCAAGAATTCTAAAAAACGAGACAAGCTAATACTCAAATCCTGGCCTCTTGTTATACGCATTAATGACAAAATGTCCACTCACCTTATAGAAAAGGAATTGCAATTGCAGCAGCTAGAAGATGAGATTCGCTCATCACGCAAATGTAAAAAATATTTAGAAATAGCCCAAAATTAAATTGTTACACTTAAACAAGACATGGCAGCCTTAGATAAACAGAACCAAAAATGAATCGCTAAAATAAAAAGGTTAATAGGGGTGGAGCCTGGCAGCAGCTAAGATGACTGCGTAACTCCAGAGCTCCATGAAGCAGATCTCTCTAAAGATCAATCCTGGACAGTTAGACCACTCAAAACTGATCAATTGAGTGTTCCAGAGCAGCCCTATAGATTAGGGGGCTAATAGCTGAGACCTTAACCCATACTTCTCTACGCACGGCAGCAGCCTCACCGCCTGAGGCGAGGAGACAGGGCAAAGAGACGCACCACTTAACCTACAGCTCCCGCGTAGAGCTACACTGCATTCAGCTCACAGGCACCCAAACCAGAATGTTTACCTTTCTTCAGTGGGCTATAGGAGATAAGGCGAGCCGGCTACAACATGCTCACAGAACCATGCTGAACCGGGCACCATCTTGCTGGCCTTCCCTTGTAATGGCTGAGACATGCACCGCAATTGTTCTGGAATACGCAACCAGGTAATACTTGTAAAACCAGGTCTGCAACCTCAAAGCTCAATAAATAATGACAATAAAGAGATACCTTCAGCCACACACGCTTTAAGAAGCAATCAATGAGCCTAGAGAGGGGCAATACCCTCTTGCTACATAAACATATTCTCCCCCTTCAAGTTGCGCACTTGATATATATAGCAGTTACAGGAGGCTCTAGACACCGCAGCTAAGGGACACTCTTTGGAGACATGGGCAAAAACAATTAGATCATGCCCTCCAAGTGTCGCAAACCATATTGGGCATGCTGCAAAACGTCAACATATCACACTGGTAACACACTCAGACCAAACTACTCTGCCTGTGATAGGAAGAGGAAATTGCTCCTTCTATTTGGGTCCTAGTAGTCCACCTGCAGAAATATTCTACCCTCTAATAAAAGGATATGACACAGTAACTACGTCTGCCTCAGTTGCGTGAAAATTAACAGGGGTTTAATACTGGTGTAGACAAAACGAAATGGATGGCGCTGGTCTTGCAGAATGTTAAGTTTCTGATAATAGATAGAAATGGACTTGATGTGCAAGTTAAAATCTGTTGCAATAATGTGCAATATACTCACTCCTTAAGTAACGTGAGTCCTGCTTCTATGGTATATCCCTCTGTAATATATCCCTCTCCAAAGGCAACAACAGGGAGGTTTTCAACAAAGGGCTGGAAAAGGATTGGAACCTCATCAGCAGTAAAATGAAACTTTAAATTGAAGAAACAAGTAGTAACTTACTTATCCAAAATAGCAAGTCCGGCTCGTCACAGCGAAATGATTGCCAAGTAGTGAGATAAAAAATGTTTTATTGTAGCTCTACGCGTTTCAACGCTTAAGCGTCTTTTTCAAGAGCAATAAAAGACAATAAAAACAAGTAACAGTTTGTATGATGCTGTGACAAAGTAGCCGGCTTTTATACAAATGTATCCATGTTCCAATTTCCTGTCTGTGGCAGGAAATTGGACTCACATAATAGAAACAGAATAAAAAGTACAAATTCCTACTAAATGTTTAGGCCCAACCTTGTTTTTTAAAATGTTGAATCTTTTTATGTCGCTCATTTAACTTTTAAATATTAACTTTATATTAGGTTCGGCATAAACATGAACAATAAAAAGTGACCAATCAGTGCATTACTTAGCATTTTTATCCAATGAGACGTCATAAATCCACGGAAAATCTTCTAACATCATGGGATTGGCTAAAAATAGCACGTGAACTTTAAGCGGACCTTAAAGGGAACTGAAATTCAAGAAATACTCGAATGGGGACTTTATCTAACTCTGACATAAAAAGATTCAACATTTTAAAAAACAAGGTTGGGCCTAAACATTTAGTAGGAATTTGTACTTTTTATTCTGTTTCTATTATGTGAGTCCAATTTCCTGCCACAGACAGGAAATTGGAACATGGATACATTTGTATAAAAGCCGGCTACTTTGTCACAGCATCATACAAACTGTTACTTGTTTTTATTGTCTTTTATTGCTCTTGAAAAAGACGCTTAAGCGTTGAAACGCGTAGAGCTACAATAAAACATTTTTTATCTCACTACTTGGCAATCATTTCGCTGTGACGAGCCGGACTTGCTATTTTGGATAAGTAAGTTACTACTTGTTTCTTCAATTTAAAGTTTCATTTTACTGCTGATGAGGTTCCAATCCTTTTCCAGCCCTTTGTTGAAAACCTCCCTGTTGTTGCCTTTGGAGAGGGACATATTTCAGAGGGATATACCATAGAAGCAGGACTCACGTTACTTAAGGAGTGAGTATATTGCACATTATTGCAACAGATTTTAACTTGCACATCAAGTCCATTTCTATCTATTATCAGAAACTTAGACCAGCGCCATCCATTTCGTTTTGTCTATTGCTTATACAGTCCTTGGGGAGAGACTGAGGAAGGGCAGCGGTCACTTTATTTAACAAGGAGAGTATTGTTTTTTAGTACATTGTGTTGAGCATATTCTTTGTTAACATCTTTTTGTTTGCTACACACATTTCTGCACAGTTGTTCATTTATTTTTCTCCCACATGGCTAAAAACACTCTCAATGACTGGAGAGCGGCAAGACAAAATAAATACAATAATGCTTTTAAAGAAAATACACACCCTAGTTCCAACTGGGAAGTCATTATATCTAAACTAGAGAAATTATATGTTAAAGAAACAAAAAAATGGTGGGAAACCACCTTTCTTAGCCGTTATTTAAATGAAAACCTAGTCCCTAGGGGATTAAGAGTTTACAAAATTCCAGCTTTTGGTATGAATGACAAAATTTTTCTAGATAAATGGAATGCTGCATTACACAAATGCTCAACAGAGTTGGTTAGTTTACTATACGAATCACAAGACATTAGCTTAAAAAACATAGAGAAAGAAATTATAGCTCTTGAAAATGAATTGGATACTTTTTTGTCAGATAAACATTGTGTAGATAAATTTGAAGAAATAAAAAGTAATGCCAAACAATTAGATGACCAAATTGGGAACTCCAAATACAAAAAATATCTCAGGGACAAAGATGATTTTGATAAAGGCATACAATATGTCCAAATGCAAGAAGAAAATTCTAATATACAAAATAATTTTTCCAAAGGTCCCCACAATAAACACTCCTATAGCGGAGATAAACAGCATATTGGTAATAAACCATGGGAAAAAAATAGAGTTAATTATAGGACCCAACAGGGATCAAACAGACAGTCTAATCATTATGACCAGAATTATGATCAACACAATGGAGATAGGGAAACCTATAATAGACATACTTACAGCAATTCATACAGGAATTACGACGCTAAACAAGAAAATAGAAATACATACAATTATGATAATAGAGTACATCATAAAGATTCTTACCCTTTTCCATCCAATCAAAATTGGGACAAACACAAAGCAACATCTCACACCAACCAACATTGGCCCCAAAACAACAGATTTGCCCCTCTACAGAAGGACAGTCCCAACACACCAGTAGACAGACATACCCCACAGTTCAGGAATCAAGACAGCCCCACCGCATCAACAGAAAGATACACCCCACATTTCAGGAATCAGGACAACAGAGCCAACCCAAGAAAACGAGAAAGAACACCAAATCAGTCAGGGGGAGAAGGGGAGGTGGAGGCAAGACACATGAGAACAAGACATTTTTAAGTAAGATATATAATCTGTCATCACAGCCAATCAGTGAACAAGAAACACGGGTATTAGCCAAAGGACTTAAATTTGTCCCAACCCAAGGAGTAAATACTTTTCAATTATTCATAGACGCCCAGAAATTCATCAGAAATTTAACTATTAAACGTTTCTTTGTTAAAAAAGAAACTTTAAGTTATACACCTCCTGAGAGCGACCCGAGGAGCAAATTTAAAAATCCATCAAAGTTCTATCCCAGCCATTTTAAAGGGCCTTGTATAGATGTCTTTGGGAAACTAATTATGAAAGACATAGAAAATTTGAGACACCAACCAAAACATTACAATTTATCTAAAACAGAATCTGAAATTTTAAAAGCACTTAACAAGAGAGAGGACATCGTTATAAAGGAAGCCGATAAGGGGGGAGGGGTAGTCATTATGGATAGAGCCTTTTATTTACAAGAAGCTAACAGAATTCTTTCAGACACTAACACTTATCATATTCTAAACCACTCTCCCAAAAAAGAATTCAGTCAGGAATTACAAGAATTATTGACAACAGCTTTAGACAGAGAAGTTATCAATGAAAAAGAATATGATTTTTTGTTTAAAACCAACTCAAAAACTCCAATTTTTTATTTCTTGCCAAAATTACACAAAAATCCTCTACAACCCCCAGGTCGCCCAATCATTAGTGGCATAGATTCATTAACTTCTAATTTATCTGCATTTATAGATTATTTTTTACAGCCTTATGCACAAAATTCAAAATCATATTTAAAAGATACCACCAATGTACTCAACATTATTAAACAATTAGAATGGAAACCCGATTTTTTATGGGCTACCATGGATGTTACATCATTATATTCCATAATAGACCATCAAAAAGGATTAACAGCCATCAAATGGAAACTAACTCAAGATCCTAATTTATCTGAAAAAATGTTAGATTTTATTTTGGTAGCTATAGATTTCATGCTAACTCACAATTTTTTCTGGTTCAATGATTCACAATATTTACAAGTTTGCGGTACCGCCATGGGCACCAGGTTCGCCCCCAGCTACGCCAATATTTACATGGACCATTTTGAACACCTATATGTATGGTCCAATGACGTGGCTGGGGCGAACCTGGTGACATGGCGGAGGTACATCGACGATGTCCTCTGCATTTGGAGGGGAAATATAGAAAATTGCCAACAATTTGTTAATGATTTAAACAAAAACAATATGAATATTATTTTGACCCCAGAAATAAATAACACCAAAGCTATTTTTTTAGATTTGTCCATCACAACGGTTGATGGACATATACACACGAAAACACACTTCAAGGAATGTGATGCAAACACATACATCCAGCATGACAGTCAACACCACCCATCATGGTTAAAGGCTATTCCTAGAGGACAATTCAAACGCATCAGGAGAAATTGTGATCAAATAGAAGATTACGAAGAACAATCATTATTACTTAAAAAGAGATTTTTACAAAAAGGCTACTCTTCAAGTAGTCTTGAGATAGATAGACAGTTAATTAAAAATCAGGATCGCAATCTAATTTTGGCAAAAAATAAAACTACAATAAATCAACAATCCTCCTTCCCCAGATTTGTTACAACTTTTAATTCAGGGCACCATCAAATCAATAAAATAATCAAAAAACACTGGCATATTTTACAGAATGACGAATTGTTAAGTAATATCATACCCAATAAACCCCAGATCACATATAGAAGAGGTAGTAATTTTAAACAAAAGTTGGCCCCTTCTTTAATTAAAGGCATGGCCCCCAAACCACCTTTGAGTATATCTAACTTACAAGGATTCTATACTTGTGGAAAATGTAAAGGATGCAATTACACAAAAAGAACCCATAAAACTTTTACTTCCTCTGTAACGGGAAAGACCTATATAATTAAACATTTTATTACATGTAAGACTCAGAACGTGATCTATCTATTACAATGCAATTGTCAGATCCAATATTTAGGACAAACAACCAGATTTCTCAAGACTCGTATTTTAGAACACCTTAACAAAATAGATAAGAGGCATGAAGATCATGGTGTCCCTTCACATTGCAACACTTGCACCAAATTTGATTTTAAGAATTTTTCATGGATAGGGATAGAAAAGGTAACCACTCATTGGAGAGGAGGGAATTTGGATGATGAGTTAAACAGGAGGGAACTATGGTGGATTCACACACTAAGAACTTACAATCATTGGGGGCTCAACAAAGATATTCGAATAGCAGCTTTTATTTAAACTAATTCCATTAGAGATAGAGAATTCTTTTAATATATGAAGTAATTATTTACTACTGTTAAGGTAATTTATTTAGTCACATATAATATCACTTTATTGAGTTTACACAATATTTTTCATTTTTATTAATAATATTTTATTATTATTTTTATTTTACTTTTATTTTTGTTTCCTTATTGTACACAATTTAGAAAGCCAATTTATTAGTCACGCCACTGGTATTATTATACTAAATGTATTTAGCACATTTATATTAAATAACACAAAATTAAGGTTACATAAAAATTGTATCTATTTCACAAATGTATTCATATTTAAATTAGGTAACATAAAATATGAAATACCTTTAACTAGCACACATAACTTCTCTTTTCATTCATTTTTTAACGTAGGAAAGCTATAAGGTTATGATAAAATATAAAGGCACTATATTTTTTATCCCTATATGAGTTGAACGGATAAATGTTGCCCTCTCTAAATTTCCTCAAAGGGTTTAATAATATAAAGAGAAATTTTTTAAATTCCCTTTTTCATACGATTCAAATTGATAATACAGTCTTTAATGTGTTTGCAAAGTATTTTTCTGGATATACCATTGCATAAATGTCGATGTTACTGAGTTATATGTAATTTAAGGTTGCCGTAAAAGTATCCTTCATAGAAGGAAAACTTTGGAAAGTACCATTTAGTGATTAGAATTAAATTCTTATTCACATGTATTCACATACATTAAAGTCCGCACAGCGCAAAACATCTTTGCACATATTTCTCATACTATCAAATTATATATAAAATTGTCATAGATAATTTTCAATTGTATTGGTGTTTAGAATGGATACTGCCGCTGTTCTATTTTCTATTCATAGAAATGTATAATCGCAATTCCCTATAACGGAATATTTGGTTAAAGCCACAAAGGAAAAAACGTCCTCACTGATTCGTCAGAAAGAACACGTGACTAACGAGCCCATACGACGTCATAAATCCACGGAAAATCTTCTAACATCATGGGATTGGCTAAAAATAGCACGTGAACTTTAAGCGGACCTTAAAGGGAACTGAAATTCAAGAAATACTCGAATGGGGACTTTATCTAACTCTGTCTTCTCATTGGATAAAAATGCTAAGTAATGCACTGATTGGTCACTTTTTATTGTTCATGTTTATGCCGAACCTAATATAAAGTTAATATTTAAAAGTTAAATGAGCGACATAAAAAGATTCAACATTTTAAAAAACAAGGTTGGGCCTAAACATTTAGTAGGAATTTGTACTTTTTATTCTGTTTCTATTATGTGAGTCCAATTTCCTGCCACAGACAGGAAATTGGAACATGGATACATTTGTATAAAAGCCGGCTACTTTGTCACAGCATCATACAAACTGTTACTTGTTTTTATTTTCTTTTATTGCTCTTGAAAAAGACGCTTAAGCGTTGAAACGCGTAGAGCTACAATAAAACATTTTTTATCTCACTACTTGGCAATCATTTCGCTGTGACGAGCCGGACTTGCTATTTTGGATAAGTAAGTTACTACTTGTTTCTTCAATTTAAAGTTTCATTTTACTGCTGATGAGGTTCCAATCCTTTTTCAGCCCTTTGTTGAAAACCTCCCTGTTGTTGCCTTTGGAGAGGGACATATTACAGAGGGATATACCATAGAAGCAGGACTCACGTTACTTAAGGAGTGAGTATATTGCACATTATTGCAACAGATTTTAACTTGCACATCAAGTCCATTTCTATCTATTATCAGAAACTTAACATTCTGCAAGACCAGCGCCATCCATTTCGTTTTGTCTATTGCTTATACAGTCCTTGGGGAGAGACTGAGGAAGGGCAGCGGTCACTTTATTTAACAAGGAGAGTATTGTTTTTTAGTACATTGTGTTGAGCATATTCTTTGTTAACATCTTTTTGTTTGCTACACACATTTCTGCACAGTTGTTTAATACTGGTGACCTGCTTTATTTATTTCCTATACTGATCAGCGAAGCAACATCACTTTACTATAATATGATGGCAGCCAGAAAATGAGGGAGAATACTGAAACAAGCTGAAACCAAATCCCACATCATGTTGTCATTTTCCGCTGCTGAACACACGGCCCCACCTTGTGGCCCTCATAACAAACACACACCTTCTTCTATCCTGATGGGTTGTGAGGCTGAGCCCTCATCCTCACCCAGCACCCATGACAACATCCCAGCTTTGCTATTATCTCACTTTGCATCAAAGCAAGAGATCTCTGACATTTTTAGAACTTGCCTCCACGAGGAACTGACGGAACTGAAACAAGATCTTCATAACCTGGGCTCTAGAGTGGATATGCTAGAAGCAGAAACAGAGGAGGTTAGGGAAAACATTCAAAGAATCGATGACAGGACTTCAACACACCAGGAAACAATAACAGTACTCATACAGAATGACAGATGATACATTTGTCACACACCGGAGGACATACCATCTTTCTGCAAGGATCTAGATATAGACCCACTAACAATTGAAACTTCTACACCCTCTTCCCTTCAGGCACTGCCCAAAAGGACGAAAACAAGCACCGCAAGGTGGCAAACTAAAATGCCATGGAAGAACTCAGACTACAGGCAAATTAGGGAGACTGGGGGGACTCCCCTAAAAAAGTTCCCCATTCCTCCAGCCCTGAGGAGGGCTGAATCCGGAGCCCTCAAAGCCTTACTACTATCTACATGGAACTGACCATCAAAGTAGGCCTAACCAATAGTGGGCATCCAACTCATTTGGTCAGGTAACACTACCCTCCCCCTCTCTCGAAGCCTAATGAGGCGGAGGGGAGAAGGAGACACATTAATGCATACAAATGAGAGATCTGTTCTCTACACCCCCTATAGGACTTTTACTCTAATTTATGTCTTATTCTAGACTTTGGCTGAACATACACCCAACACTTTCATAACTCGGGTCCCACTAAAAAATGTGGGGTTAGCATATTGCTCAAGAAAACACTACCCTTTACACTGTTGAATAAAACAGTAGACATGGAGGGCAGACTTCTGGGCCTGGTGGGCCTTCTTTCTGGACATCCCATAACCCTCGTCAACATTTATGCACCCAAAACTACCCCAAAACCATTCTTCATCAAAAAGTTTAACTGACTGCTAGTCACCTCTAAGGGAGGTGATTTTAACTTCCCTCTCCAGCAACAGCTAGATTGCACTAACCCCCTCACAAAATCAAATACTAAATTCCTCACATATTTTTGGAAAAACCTCAGACTCCATAAATGATATGATACCTGTCATTTTTTACATCCAAACACGAAGGATTACACATTTTATTCCTACCCCAATCAATCCTACAGCCCCATTGATTATGTCTTTACTAACCAACTAGGCCTTAAATATAGACAGCAAGCTATATGCTAAAATTCTTACTACCTGATTAAACATGATTATCCCAAAACATTATCCACACGAATGAGGTGCGCTTCACCCCTCGCAGGGAGGCCCAAGATAATACTACTAAAATATTGAATATTATAGAATATGCCACAAATAATCATATCCCTTCTATAGTTTTGTCATTAGATGCCGAGAAGGCTTTCGATCGCCTTAGCTGGCCTTTCCTTTCACACATCCTGGGGAGATTTGGGTTTGACAACCAACTTATCCATAACATTTTTGCCTTGTACAATGCCCCTATGGCTAAAATCAAATTGAACGACTCTCTATCATTCTCTTTTAAACAGACAGGGGTGCCTGTTATCCCCAACATTGTTTATCTTAGCAATGGAGGTTCTAGCAACATACATCAGGATCTCACCCATGATAACTGGTATTCTCATAGGACAACAGGAGTATAAGACTTCATTATACACGGATGACATCATACTCAAACTTACAAATCTCAACACTTCTATTCCCCTTCTGATGCTCCTTTTTCAAGAGTATAGAGCTCTGTCCAACTTCTGCATTAATAACACCAAATCAGAATTTATTAGCCTCAAGGCATCACCTGAAGACTTGCGCATACTTCACTCACAACAATTTAAACACCAACCGACAGCACTTAAATACTTACTGATTCTGATTTCCCTGCATCGTCCAATAAACCAATCTCATGGTTAGACAGGGTAAATGCTATCAAAATGTTAATACTCCCCAAAATTCTTTATGTCCTTCAGGCATTGCCCATTCCTATCCCTGACACCACCATCTTCCACCTACAAAAACTCATCAATTCATATATATGGAACCAAATTTTCAAAATGGAATTTGTAGATGGCGCTTTAAGCTATGGGAATGTTTTTCAAAATTAAATAAAATGGAGATACTAATATATTTCACTAGTTTAGCTGGAAAGGAATCGCTTAAAGGTGAATTTCAAATACTATTTTATTAATTATTTCTGCAGTGTTTACACCAAAAAATTGGTAAATAATTGATAAATAAACAATTGAAAAATTGAAAATAAAATAAAAGCAGAGATAAAAGTTTAAATCACAATAATCAATTCAACACACCTCATTAAATTCAACACACCTCATTCATAACAATTATCCATCAGAAACTTCCAAAAATTATATCAAAAAATGCGTCTGTAAATTTAAAGTAGTAAAGATATTCTTAAGTTGTAACTTTAAAACTTTAGACGACCCTCTATCTAGTAAATCAGTAGCAATCCGTTAAATGTTCAATCCAAACAGATGTACAAAGTGTCCTTTTTGATTCAAAAATATGTCTCCAAATGTAACTGAGACCAAAAAGGATGGCAAATTATATCTTATAATTTCAGGGTTGATTCCCTTTAGAGTTCCTTTGAAATAGGTTTAAATACGGGAGCTACTCCTTACATAGGCAATCTGTTCACAAATGCTCTATTTACTTCGTTATTTAAGATTCCACAGTCAATTGTGTATTAGAGTTCGACTGACCACAGTCTAAAAACAGTCACGTTAAAATCACATTCGGGTGAATAAATATATGTGCACATAAAATTCGTGTGACTTGTGGTTTCACTGAAGTGAGATATTCTTACCGCCTCAGTGTATGAGCTTGCTTCTGTGTACAACGCTCTCACCTGCAGCACCGCCATGTATCACCAGCATTATCTCTCGAAACACGCAGATATACACAACTTGCTCTGACCCTTAACCCCATTTGAATCGATATGTTATCTACCATTCCCGACCATGGGTATCCTCTCCATATCCTATAAACTATTGCTCTCACACCGCTCAATACACCCTCCATCTTATATTGCCAGCTGGGAGACGGAACTTAGCAATCACCAACCAATTAAAACGTGGAAAATAATATACAAACAGATGAGCTCCTCTGCCTCCTCTATAAATATAGCAGAAATGAAAATAAAACTCCTTTGTAGGTGGCATTACACGCTTGACAAGTTAGGGAAAATATTCCCGCGTTCCAGTACTGTTTGCTGTAGAGGCTGCACACAGAGGGGAACTTTTTACTCATATATGGTGGTCATGTCCTATTGCACAAACTTATTGGTCACATATTGGTAGCAAAATAAGTAATAGATATCTCTCTCCCACGCACACCGTGAACTTTTCTTTTTAACTACTTCCCTCAGCTAAACTGTGTGCTTAGACTTAAACTCCTTACTATTATGGTCAATATGGCCAAAAGGTACATCCCATATTACTGGGAACGACCAACTCTGCCAACTACACAATTCTGGAGGAACAGGGTGACCACCGCCATAGAACTAGAACAGTACCACTATTCAAAGTTGCATAAAACAGAGGATTATCTGTCAATCCATTTTATCTGGGATGAATATCTACATTCCTCACTGTCTTTGACGTAATGTAACTGGCAAATCAGCGAGGCCCCCTAGCAATAACTGTATAGAGTTACACATACCATCTTATACCTCTTCGTAAATTCGTAAATTTATATTTACCACAATTTTATATATTTTTATAACCTGCACACTGTAATTTAGACTAAGTGATTAACAACAATTTGTTATATTTCATAGCTGTTCTTGAATTTGTTACTTGTTCGACTGTTTACATGTTTATTCCAAACTGTATAAGAAATGCAGGGCAATTTCCGGATTGGAGTTAATGCTACTACTTGCCTGAGGGCACCACTATCACCTCATGGACTATGGGAAGCAATATGATCAGCCCCTGGACTTTGCCCACAATTACTTGTTCTCTGGCAAAGCATTCCTCTGTTTTACTTATTTTAATTCCGTATTAATGCTCTGGTTTTAACCCCCCCCCCCAAAAAAAAGTTTAAATTAGCAACTTAGCAATAATAAACCCCCCTCCATTAGTGAAGAAAATAATGCAGATATTATAAAAATTCTAAAGGAATTTATGAAAGGTGAATTACAGAACATTAGGGAATAATTTAAACAAAGGACCCTGATTGGCTCAGAGGTAAATTTCCCACATAGGCAGTCACCAAATGTGTTAAATTTAGAGAGCGGAGCCAGCCCATATAATTATAATATGCATAAGGGATTCCCCCATAGTAAAAGGGCAGATAGGGTGCACTCTAACCCAAACAATAAGGTCCCAAAGAGATCTGGTAGTGTACTTATTAAAATGTATAACACCCCTACAATAATTAAGTTCCTAAGTAGAGCAGTACACCCATTTTACAAAAGGGGGGCCACTTCCATAATTGATCATTTAGAGGCTTAGGAAAATGCTCTAGCTGTATTAAATATAAATGATGGGCAATCTAAAATTGAATTTCTGCCATGGGTATTTGAGGCTAAGCATCATAAATACTTTGCTTCTCTAAAAGATATGAATATTAATTCTTGAAGTGAAGTAATGCAACAGCGCAAAAGGGAGTGCGGGCCATATCGCACCATAACAGCTGCTATGGCGGCTATATACAATTTGAAATGTGGCATGGATCAAAGCCCCATCAAACTCATTTCTGCACTAAAAAGTGCATACAGTATGGCAGAAAATGAATCCAAATTTGAGAGTTTAGAATTTCTAAATTTATTTTATGAAGCATTACCCTCACACATTAAAATAAATATGGCTAGAGATTTTGATGATAACTGCTCATTGAATTGGCTAATCAGAGAGAGTACAAAGTTATACTCTATTCAACAGTCCAGTGAACAGGGGGTTAAAAGAGAAAAAAGGCACAACCCTAAAATTGTAGCAGAAACTAGGGTGTCACCTAACCCCTTCAATTTAGAGACCAAAAAGAAAACTTATGCAGAGGTGGCTAGAGAAAACAGGCCCTCACCACAAAGTTTTGAGTCTGCCCCTTCCCCACCAAGAGCTGAGGTGCAGAGGGAATATACTCAAGATGGAGGGCATACCCAGATAAATAGGTATCCCCAAAGAGATGAATACCCACAAGGTAATAGGTATCCCCTTAAAAAATAAATACCAAAAGTGACGAAAATAGTCTCAGGATAACCAGACACCCCAAGTAAATAGTGCTCCCCAGGATATTAATGCTGGACAAGTTGAACCCCAAGGCAACTGCATCAAAATAGAAACAATAGCTTTGATTCTGAGGAATTCCAAGGATCCAGTAATCAATACCATGGGACATCAAAAAATTGGTCCATGGGTAAAAAATAGCTTGTACAATCAAGTGGGCTAACTCAGTACGCAGTTAAATCAATTATGTACACTATTCACTAATATGAGTCAAACTTAAATGGCTCAGCACCCTAATAATCATTTTTTAGTGGTACAGCCAGTGGCCAACAGCGGGCCACAGGCACAGTCATACATACTCAGGTATTACCTGAAAGAGAGGGGAGAGATATACCAGATAAAATAATAAATGTCAATAATGGTACTAATCATGTTCTCTTCCTACAGCCCAGGAACAGAAGGCCTAACTTTGATGACAGGTGTCCTCAGCCTGGAAGTTCTAATAACTCTCTCCCTTTGCAGTTGTCCCTAAACTTTATTCCCACAGATGCAGAACACAGGAACTCAGTAATCCCAATTATAGAGGAAGTGAGGGTAAGAGTGAAAATTCTTCTGCATCAGTTAACATGGCGGATTCAGGTAAGTCGTGGAGAAGTCCACAAATGTTTAAAAATGCAAATTTTATGTGTGAAATGGTAGAAACTGCATGGAGATATTATGTATTAGTGGAGCTCCAGGATTCGGTCACTAACCCTATCGTGGATTAATTGATACGGGGTCTCAGGCAACTATTTTATCCCACAGGTACCACACACAGCTAAATGAGCTAACGACCCCCAAACCTAAACTCAGGGAATTTGATGGTTCACTAATAGGTGTTGGGGGTGACTCTCTCAAAGTCTGCGGTACTGCATGGTTAAGGCTAAAACTGGGAAACCAGGTAATAAGACACCCTGTCATTATAGTAGATCTGCCAACTGATCATTTAATAATTGGTATTGATCTTTTTAAGTGACTAAGTACCATAATTGATTTCATAAATAATGTAAATTGGTCACAAGTGAAAAGACCTATTAATTATGAGCGGCCCCGCATACCTCACACCAGACATAACTGTCACTTTGCCAGATGCTGTGGAGATTAATTTCAGGAATAACTCTGTACCTGAAATAACTATCCTACAAACAGATAATCAGGCTGTTCCAGTGATGATGAACGCCAACAGCTACGAGAACTCCTGATGGAGTACAAGGATATTTTTGCTAGGGATTCTTATGACTGTGGGACTACAGACCATTGAAAGAATCCAAACAGATCCCAATGCACCGTCTGTATATGTTAAACAATACAGACGTCCCTTAGTGTCATGTGATTCTCTTGCAGAAATCATAAAGAACTTAGAAGAAAGGGGTATCATAAGACAGGTGCATAGCTCTTATAATAATTCCATTCTAGGTATTCTTAAGCTCAATGGACAATGGCGTTGATGTGCTGATTTATAACAGCTGAACAAACGAGTGTACATGTCTGGCTGGCCTTTGCCATACATTGACCAGTGCCTAGCGCAGATGCAGGGATCTAAGATAGTCACTGCCATTGATTGTGTGCAGGGATACTGGACCATAAAGGTACATGAGGAAGACCAGTATAAGCTCGCATTCCTGTTCCAAAAGGTCCAATAGGCATTCACTCGGCTTCCATTTGGATGCATAAATTCAGAACCTGAATTTGCTTTATTCATGCATAAGGCTATGCCTGATACACTGGAAAGGGGGGCCTTATCTTATGTTGATGATGTGTTAATCAAAAGCACAGCCTTTGAAAAACACATCACAGAACTTAAACACATCCTGAGCCAACTAAAAGTGCAGGCGTCAAATTATCCCTACAAAAAGCTCAATGGTGCCGCACTTGTGTAAAATTCTTGGGACATGAAGTTACTTCTAAAGGGTTAAATCCTCAGAAGAAAAAGGTGGAAGCTATAATAAATTCTAAGAACCCAACTAACTTAAAGGAATTAAGATCTTTCCTGGGTATGACAAATTATTCTCGCAAATTTATTGATAATTATACAGAATTAGCTAAATCACTGCTACATCTTCTAAAGAAGGATGTAAAATGGCACTGGAATGAGGCTCAACAATAGACAGCCATAAGAGAGCTGAAGAGAAAACTCACTCAAGCACCTTGTTTAGCTTACCCTGAAGGTGGTAAACCTTTCTACCTAGAAAAAGGTTACACAGATATAAGCATTAGTGCTGTTTTATACCAAAAACATGATACTTTAAGCAAAATCATTGCTTATGCAAGCAAAACTTTATCCCCAGTAGAAATAAAATTTAGTGATTGTGAAAAATCCCTCTTATCTACTGTATGGGCTCTACAAAATGTACGCAGCTATATACAGGGCGAGAAAATTATTGTAGAAACGGCCCACCAGCCTTCGCTATATTTGCAAAGTGAGAGAATAAAAGATGGGAACCTTTCAAATAGCCGCATAACAGTTTGCACTTTTTCCTTACAAGGCTGGCCTTTAGAAATTCGCTATAAGTAAAACAAAAGAATCCAGTTGCACAGGGGCTTGCTGAGCTCCATGACTGTACTGCTAAGGATCACGGGGAAGAGTTATTAGAAGATGATTTCCTGAAGGAACAATTGCTTTTCCCTACATAAAATATACAATGAGGACTATTGTCAAACATTACCTTTGGTATATGTTGATGGTTATTCTTACCATGCCACTATTGATAATGAATGCAGATTAGTCACTGGCATTGGTATAACTTGGGCAAATGGATTCCCAAATATCTTTGTAGGTTTCAACATTGGACCAAGATCCAGTCAAGTTGCAGAACTAACTGTTGTTCTAAAAACCATTGAGAGGGTTATTGAACAAAGTATTTCTGAATTTGTGATCATTACTGACTCAAATTATGTGCGTGACAGTTTTGTTGAATACCTGCCAACTTGGAAAAGAAATGGCATGCAGAAAACTAACAACAAACCAGTCAAACATGGCAAGTTGTTCTGCAAAATGGATAAGTTAGTGGTTTCCAATGGGTTAACCATACACTGGAAAAAGACCAAGAATTCAAGGTCCTGATAAGGAAAGCAATGATCTTGCAGATTTATTAGCCAAACAAGGAGCTATAATTGGAGAGCTCAACAATATTGACCACTTAATAGGGGCAATTCAGGTAAAAGCCATTACCAGAAACCAGACTTAACAACAAAATGAGCCTAACCAGGTACAATGGAGTCAGGATTCTCCTAGTTGGACCTTATTGCTAGTCAAAAGGAATACCCCATTATAGGTATCTTCTATAAACACATAGAAGATCCTGAACACCACCCCATCTCAAAAGAGGGCTGAACTGGTAAGGAAGATCTTAGAATCTTAATGAAGTCCAGATCACAATTCAAATTACAGGATGGTTTGTTAATTAGAACCTCCAAAACAGGTATCCACCAATGGGTGGTACCTAGCCAGTTCAGAGGTCTTATGCCTCAACATGCCCATGATGCTCACACATCTGGCCATCTTGGTGCCAAATTAACATATGAAATATTACATGACTATTCTTTTTGGCCACATATGTTGAAGGATGTTCAAACCTACAGTTCCAACCCACTGCGCCAACGCATAGAGCGCCATTTCAGAAAAGGGGGATGGTGATGCCATGGTCAGATATACAAATTGATTTTATTTGTCCAGTAATTAGGTCATCCAGAGGTAACCAATACATGTTGACAGTAAAATGCCTATTCACTAAATGGGTAGAGTGCATCAGTGCACCTAATAATAGTGCTGAAACATGCACAGCATTGCTCATCACCATGTGATTTTCCAGATTTGGTTTACTCCAGCGAATTGAATCCGATTGGGGACCCACTTCACTAGCGAAGTGATGACAAAAATGTGGAAAATACTAGGGGTTAAAAGAAAGCTCCATATAGCATATAGAGCAGCCTCTAGTAGTGGTGTAGGTCGTTACAACCAGTCCATTGTGAAAATCCTCAAATAGTTTGTGAGTGAAACAGGTAAAGACTTGGATGTAAATATACCTCTAGTCCTAATGGCATTAAGATGTCACCTTTTGAATTGGTGACTGGTAGAAGAATGGTTCTACCTCAAAATTTACTGTACCTTACATCAGACTAGAATTTAATAATTACTGCTACTACACAGTATGTAGAGAACTTAAGGAAGCACCTGAAATATGCTTTTGCATTTGCTCAAAGAAACATAGAGAAGGCCGCAACTACCGCTAAAACCTATAATGATCTCAAAACTTCCAAAGAAGAAATTCATGATAAAGTTTATCTTTATAACTTTGGAAGAGATCATGCTAAGGAGAAGACATTTCTTCCATCATGGAAGGGTCCTTTAGTCATAACTGACAAAATATCTCAAGTTGCCTATAAAATTAGGATCCCTAAAAATGATACTTTTATGGATAAATGTGTCCATATTAATCAGTTGTGAGCGTGCCATCCTAGATCCTAACTCCAAGTCATTGAGGCCGAATTATCAAATGTCTGTCAACCTGATCCGACAGTGCGGATCAGGTCCGACAGACATCGCTGAATGCAGAGAGCAATACGCTCTCCATAATCAGCATTGCACCAGCAGCTCACAAGAGCTGCTGGTGCAATGCTGCCCCTTGCAGACTCGTGGCCAATGGGCCTCCAGCAGGGAGGTGTCAATCAACCCAATCGTATCGATCGTATTGTGACCGCTGCTTCATAACTGCTGTTTCTGGTGAGCCTGCAGACTCGCCAGAAACACGGACCCACAAGCTCCATACAGAGCTTGATAAATGGGCCCCATAGAGGGAGAATAAAAGGTAATTTCCCCAAGCACACTAAGGAAGTGTTGTAGTTTAAAGATGTCTAGCTAAAGAGCTTAAAAATGAGGATAAAAAAATAATGGATTCTCTTCATAGTAAGACTGTCTATGATGCATATTGTCAGTACATTCACCAATTACATGGGTTTTAAGTCAATTCCAATACATGTGTCCTACATATATTAAAATTGAAAGGGGTTTTATGTTGAGGTATTGCTGAGTGGCATTGAATAAACTACATATGTATCACATCATTTAATAATTCAATTGAGCTAATATCTATTTGATATGAATTGATTTGGCTATAGCCACAGCAGAAATTGTAAAAGACCTGAAATCAAATCTTTCAGCCTAGACCCCTCTCTTCACTCACTATGCAGATTACACTGTGATGTATATCTGTATAACTCAATTAAAAAAAATTGCCCTGACTTGGTACCTAGATCAAGATGCTACCTGGGGTGAGAGGGATGCTGAGTCAGTACTTTAGTGTAGATATGCTCAGAATCCCAGGATATTGAAAGTTAACAGAAACGTGATAATCAACATGGTGATTAAACTAGGTCGTCTTTTGAAGGTCCAATCCACATAAACGCTAAATCTCAAATAAATGGTTTGTGCTTAATGTTATTTTAAAATACTCAGATCATATTGAGCACATCAAAAAAATAAAATTATATATATATATATATATATATATATTGATGTGTTCAATATGATCTGAGTATTTTAAACTTCAAACTGTTTCTTTGTTTTTATCTGGTATGAAAGTGAGGTTTTGAGATAAACACTGGATGGGTTATTCTAGTAATATAATCATATATTTAAGTCCATATTTTTAAACATTATTAAGATGTGAATTGGTGAAAAGGAATACATATATTAGATAATAAATACAATTAAAATGCTCCTATATATCTGTCATAATTTAATTGCGACATAATTCTATTGCAGGTACGTATGGAATATGGAAACATGACTTTTGAGTAAATATATTTTGAGACCTTATCAGTAGGAAGTATATATTATATGTATATTGTATCGATTTGACGTTATGCACGGGCTAACTATTTAAATGTATAGGAATACATAGAATTGATAAATATACCCCATGCTTGGACTTGTAAATACATGCTCAGTTAGATTAAATGGGCCATGTACTTGACAGATAAGTTTATTAAGACTAGGAAATATAGTATATTAAATATACATTTTAAAAATATATATTAAAATGTAGCAGTATTTTATAATGAAACTGTTTTTCTACGTCTGCTGCTCCTGATGGAATAAAACTGGTATTAAAGCCAAAAGGGTTGACTGTTAAAAGACATGCATTACCAAAGGGCCAGTGGGGGACAAGCTTCGATAAGGGCATACCCAAATTTCACCAATGATTAGAAAAGAGGTGGGTTTTATCAGAGAGATAAAAACTCTTGCACATGAAGTACAAGGGGCTTTTTGGGCTTGTGGCTTGGCTTCTTTGCTGCTTAAACTTGTCTTACTGACAAACTGCTTCCTACACAAAGTTTGGTAAGAAAAAACTGTGTCTAACATTTACTTCCAGAAGTGTGAATAAATTCTTTTCACTGTTATATAAGAGGGGATTCTTATATAACGGTAAAAATAATTTATCTGGATATTGGTTCTCAGATTGGTTTGCTGGTAATGTATGGTGATTGTTAAATACATTTCATATTTTAAATTATTCTTTATAACATAGTTAAATGGCAGCTGTGATTTAAAAGGGTATTTTGTATTTTAAACTTTTGTGTCATTGGCCTGTGTAGTATAGAAATAATTATTTTGATGTTAAGTTAATTTTATTGCTAAGAAAGATTTTGTTTTCCATATTTATTCAGTCAGTTGCATTTATTGTGGAACTCTAGAGGTTATAAGTATTAACACTGATAATACCAAGAAGGCAATACAAAGAGCAAGAGATACAGAAAGAGATTATTTATTAACATATAAAGATAAGACTAAGACTGATAGTGAAAAATTAAAAGTGCCATTCATAACAGAGTATAATGCCGATTATAATCTGATAAAGAGGATCATAAAAAGGCATTGGCACATCTTAAAAGAGGATAATGTCTTGGGAGAAAAAATATCGAATACTCCAACTTTCATTTTTAAAAAAGCCACTAACTTAAAGTCCATTTTAGCTCCTAGTGAATTGAAAAAAACAAAATAAAAAAAGAGTTATGATACAAAATGATTTGAATGGGTCCAGACCAGTAGGTTTTTTCCCATGTTATTCCTGTAAAGCCTGCAGTCACAGCATAAAGATTAAGGATATGCAAATTAATAATTCACAAGATATTTTTCAAATAAAGGAGGTGATCAGATGTACACATACATGTGTGATATATGTTTTAAAATGTACATGTAATATTTTCTATATCGGCAAAACGAAGAGAGCCATCAGGGAAAGAATCAGAGAACATTTAAGGAATATTGAAAAAGGGGTTGAAGACACCCACCTATACAAGCATTTTAAAACTGTACATAAAGGTAAAACTAAGGATATGTTATATTGGGGAATTCAAAAGATAAAAAAACACTGGAGACGGGGGGATATAGAAAAAAAGCTTCTAATTAAAGAAGCTGAGCTAATTTATAAATATGACACATTATACCATAAAGGTCTTAATTCTGAGTTAGATTTATCACCATTTCATTTAGACTAAATCACTTTAAATATTTTTCTTATATTATTAGTTGATATATGTTCCTTTAGATATTTATCTATATAAATATAATTTTAACACTGACTCACAATTTGTATTCTCTAAAGATTTAATATTATCCAGCTAGCTAATTTTAGGTTTATATATTTTTTGTTTTTATAAGTCACACTGGCTCTCCCATATCACAATAATTTTAGCTAAACTTAGACACAATTATGTTTATATTTATCCACTTTCCTCTTTTTTCACATTATTTCTCCTAAGTTAATGCTATTTAGAATGTCTCTGCATAGATAGTTATTATGTGAATAAATGTTATAATATGTTCACTTTGTTATATTTGACTAAACATTGGTTGTTCGAGCAATTGGACCTATCAGTAAGAGCCACAGTAACAGAGTAATAAAAAAAGAGATAGATTCCACCTTAAACCAGAATGCTGGGAGTATCATCTGGAGTACAAGAGCAAAAGAAAATATTCTACCTTAAATTGAGACTTAAAAAATCAAGCAATGAGGCGTAACCTGTCCCTTTAAATGAAGGATCTGAGTATGGGCTAGTTATTCTTGATAAAGCTCTTTACAGAGTGAAATGCATTGAAACTAGCACTACATATTCACTTTTATCTCAAGGACCCATCATTGCTACATATCAGTCAACCCGGGTTCTTTATGAACTTTTTTATTCCACCTATCTATGCGAACAAGTTTGCGTGCATAGCACTAAGGGCAAACTTCGGATTTAAAGTATCAGCATCCAGTTCCCATATACAACAAAGAGCGGTGGGACAGAACCGGAAAAAATTCTGAGAGAAATTGGTTGGCCGGGCTAAGACGAGCCCCTGAAGTGTCATCTGTGACGCTGAAGTCACGAGGAGTAAACGCTGAGGCTACCAGACAGAAGCTCACCACGGAATACCTCTCCTCTAGAATTCTATTACGGTACTAAATATATACAGTTTTACAGGACTGAGACTCATCCTAAGAGCGATATGGAAGTCGCTAGAATCTAATATTGGAATTAGGAAATATATAATTTTTGCTCTGTACTAATATAAGAGTGTCTACCACATAAGAAGTGTTTAATCATTTCTGCCGAAACTATTTCTGTTACAATTTGGTAAAAAGACTGTTTTATCACAGACTTTCTAAGTTTTATGTTCTCTGATATTTGGCATATAGAGATTTTTATTTTGTCCAGATTTAGGTCACATATACCAAGTTTGAATTTTAGTCTAAAGGGAGACGTCCCTAGCTTTTAGCTTATATTGTTTTACATTGCTGCTTCATATATTAAACTTTGTATATATATATATATATTTTTAATTTCAGTTTCCCTTGTCATTTAATATCTGTGCAAATATTTGATATAAAAGTATATTACTTAATTTGATGTATCTTAAGCTTTGAGCACCCTTACATAATCCACATTTGTCAGTTTGTACCATTTGATTAGAAAGAAGGATCTAATTTTTTGTAAGGTGTATGATATCTTATAACCAAGCGCACTATTAGAACACACTCTCTTTATTTTGTATTTTAAACTTATGTCTCATTGGCCTGTGTAGTCTAGAAATAATTATATTGATGTTAAGTTAATTTTATTGCTAAGAAAGATTTTTGTTTTCCAGATTTATTCAGTCAGTTCATGTATTTATTGTGGAAATTTTTAAGAACTGCATGTAAATTGGCTATTGTATTGATAATATACAAATGTTTCTAGTTGTTGTTGTTTAAGCTTTGTAAGTTAGTGATCCATATTTTGGCATTGGACTTGTGTTGTTAGCGAATTACAAATTGCCTTGTAAGTTTAACGGTAAGGTGTGATTTTAATAAGCGATTTATTTTGAGTAAGGGTAATTTATAGAACTATTTATTTTATAGCTTGCTTGGTATAGAAAATTGTAACAGCATAGACATATATAATTGATTCATAATCTATTCTCTACATAAATATATTTGGTGTGTTTTAATAAGGATTAACTGATCAGAATTTTGGAAATATTTGGCTAGATTATGAGTTTTGCGGTATGAGTGAAAAATCAGTGTTAAGGCTCTTTTTCACTACAGCTGGTATTATGAGACTTGCAGGTTTAGCTGCACCGCCCACTTTTTTGGCCATAACGCAACACAATTACTGCAGCTTTTAAAAAGTCCTTTTTTCAATGGGACTTCCATAGTGCCGGTATTACGATTGGAACAGCCAATAGAATGCGAGCTAAATCCTATTGGCTGATTGGATCAGCCAATAGGATTTTTTCTACCTTAATTCCGATTGGCTGATAGAATTCTATCAGCCAATCGGAATTCAAGGGATGCCATCTTGGATGACGTCATTTAAAGGAACCTTCATTCTGCAAGAAGACTTCGATTGAAGAGGATGCTCCACAACGGATGTCTTGAAGATGGAACCGCTCCGCACCGGATGAATGAAGATAGAAGATGCCGTCTGGATGAAGACTTCTGCGGGCTTGGATAAAGACCTCAGCTGCTTGGATGAAGACTTCTGCCGGCTTCGATGAGGACTTCTGCTGCTTCATTGAGGATGGATGTCTGGTTTTCAAAAACTGTAAGTGGATCTTCGAGGGTTAGTGTTAGGCTTTTTCAAGGGTTTATTGGGTGTTTTTTATTTTTAGATTAGGGGTTTGGGGACTTGAAAAAGAGCTAAATGCCCTTTTAAGGGCAATGCCCATCTGAATGCCCTTTTCAGGGCAATGGAGAGCTTAAGTTTTTTTAGTTAGGATTTTATTTGGGGGGTTGGTTGTGTGGGTGGTGGGTTTTACTGTTGGGGGCTTGTTTGTATTTTTTTTACAGGTAAAAGAGCTAATTTCTTTGGAGCAATGCCCTGCAAAAGGCCCTTTTAAGGGCTATTGGTAGTTTAGTTTAGGATAGGGTTTTTTTTATTTTGGGGGGGCTTTTTTATTTTGATAGGGCTATTAGATTAGGTGTAATTAGTTTAAATATCTTATAATTTCTTTTTTTATCTTGTGTAATTTAGTGTTTGTTTTTTTGTAATTTAGGTAATTGATTTAATTGTAGTGTAAGGTTAGGTGTTAGTGTAAGACAGGTTAGGTTTTATTTTACAGGTAAATCTGTATTTATTTAAACTAGGTAGCTACTAAATAGTTATTAACATAGGAATCAATGGGGCTGCATTATGGAGCTTTACGCTTCTTTATTGCAGGTGTTAGACTTTTTTTCAGCCGGTTCTCCCCATTGATGTCTATGGGGAAATCGTGCATGAGCACTAAAGCCAGCTCTCTGCAGCTTTCAGCAGCGCTGGTATTGAAGTGCGGTATGGAGCTCAATCTTGCTTTACGCTCACTTCTTGCCTGATAACGCCGTTTTTTTTTTAAAAAAACCTGTAATACCAGCGCTGTAGGGAAGTGAGCGGTGACAATAACTTGCAAGTTAGTACCGCACCCCTCATAACACAAAACTCGTAATCTAGCCAATAGGTAAATATATAATACATTTAGAGGTTACCACTGCAATAGAGTATAATTAATATTGTAACCTAGGTTATATCTAACACATTGGAGTACACTGCTGAGGTAATATGTATGGTGATATTCTAACAGATATAATAGTATCAACATTACTATACATTTCAGTGGGTTCTGATACAGTCAATTTATCCAAAGCAGCATCACCACCTACATTGAAGGTATAATGTAAATGATCCATTTACACAGTACTGTAATGCAAAAAGTTTTACATTTGTATACATTAACTCAACCCCTGTTTGTATAATACAATAGTGAATTTAACATATCAATAAAAAACCTATAGGAGCTGGGGGATTGTAGGTATATGATATATATATATATATATATATATATATATATATATATATATATATATATAAACACATTGTTTAACGTATATGTATTGTATACAGTACTTTAATCTTATAATATATATGTAAACTGTAAGTGTGATTGTACTAATCTTATATTTTGTCCTTAGGCATTGATTTTACTTATTGCTATTCCACATTCTCAATATTCATATTTACATTATATTGAGAACACATCATTTTGATTGCAATATTCATATTTAACAATATTGCTATCACGATGTTGTCTGTAATATTCATATTTCACAATAGTACAAATATAATGGTGCATTTGTAATATTCCTATTTCACAACATTGAGATTGCACAATCATGTTTTACCTTAAATACTGAGATTGCACTGTAGGAAACGTGTTCTATATTAATATATATATAAATATATATATGTTTATAGATAATTCAGAATTCATAAATCATAATTGCGCATTCTGGACATAATGTAAATATGAATATTGAGAATTCACATTAGCAATCTTAAAATAAGTAAAAAAACAGAAGATTATTACAATCATGCTTACATTTTACAAATATATTCTAACATTATACTATACAATCCCCCAGCTCCTATAGTTTTAATAGGTAGCTTTTTAGGGGGTTTGTCTTTATTAACAAAGTTGATCACAGACATAAATATATAGACATTCCATGGGAGTAACCTCTATTTTAATGGGGAAACATTGCTGTGGGTTTCTAATATTCAAACCACTGTCCTTCATCTTGCTATCCCTTTTCAGCCATATCAGTCTTGCCTGTTTTCAGTGGTGCATTTTCCCAGTGTGAAAAAAATAGTGAATGTACAGTGAAACTGAATTTGCATATGCATTACAGAAAACATTTTTTATGTTCGCGAATGCACAGTCTATTTTATGTAAAATGCTTTAAAGACAGCCCCCCATCACCTGCATCACAGCTAAGGGGTGATGTCAGCAGAATTTTGTTGAAGTTGAGATCCCCATTATATCCTATGGGAGACATCCCCACTCGTCATCAAAATGAGGTTCAGCCCACTTTTTTATAATATATCGACAGACCGTTAGACTGCAAGCCTGGAAAACCCAGACAGGCAATTTCTCCATCAAACAATGTTTTGAATACTGGGGCCTTACTGTTTACTCAAAGGCCAATATTTAGGGCCTGACATTCAAAACCTCGCCACTAAGGTGAGACAATCTCATCAGTACTGCGAGGCCCATAACAAAATTTAGAAGCACAAATGTTTTCTTGAGAAATGTTTATGATGCTATGTAGTATTCTTTATGTGAAACAGAGACTTCTACATTACAATATATAGAAGCATTACAATACCAGCACTTCGTATGCACGGTGGACAACTTTGTTAAGGTCGCTGCAAGTATTACGCATGTGCAGCATCTGGCTTCCACCACAGATGCGCAATGTTTGCAATGACCTTAGCAAAGATTGCCTCCTTATATGTGCAGTGCTGTTATTTCACTGCTGGTGAACATTTTAGCTAGGATCACTGGCACATTGGTGAGCAGGGAGCATGAGGGATGCTGTAAATCTGGCCCTGCCCCCAAGCTATGCTATCCCATAGTAAGGCTGACAGTAGTTTTCATTTTCAAAATTATTTCAAATACCAAAATATAAACACCAATCATAGTTGATGCAGCTGAAATTAAATATCTACAAATTAACTTCTGCCGAGGTTAATTTTAACTTTAACCACGCATAAAACATATTTACCTTTAAATGATTTCAATATGTATCAATCAAAATCATTTTTCTTTATGTTTACTTAAGTATAATATATAGATAAAGGTATCAATTTTCATCTCAATGAAGGAAGACAATCTCCTTATCTGCATCTTTCTACACTGGGAATACTAAAACCCAAGAGTGTAATTATTATGACGATCTTTCAATTTGCAATGAAATTGTAACTCTTTGGATATGTTCAAATATCAAGCAAAATAGCTCACAGGTTGAGGCTAGGCTGGAGAACATCCCACTACATGCCTTCATTCCTTCTCTGCCAGGAATCCCAGTGAAAATGTTCAAATACCAGAATTTTTTTTTATCATTTTTGCTATCACTCCATTTAAGCAGAAATATCATTATTTATTTATTTTAAGAGGACATCCCAAGGTATTGATCTAGAACAATTTTGGTATATTTTATGCCACCATTTTGCCACCAAATATATATCATATAAAAAAAAATAACTTTTAAATTTGGTTTCTCACTAAAATTATTTACAAATCGCTTGTGCAGTCATAACACAAATTGATGTAAAAGCTTCTCTGGGATCCCTTTTGTTTAGATACAGCAGACATGCATGGTTTTGCCATTGCTTTTTGATAATTAGAAGGCTGCTAATTGCAGCTGCACACCATGGCCTCCATTACATATGCAGCGTCGCCCGCAAAATCATCCGCCGCCAGTGTTTATGCGATTTTGGTATTACATATATGGCGTAGCATACAAGTTACGCGCGTATATATCACCCTTCGGAAGTATTTTTTTTACCCATAGACTAACATAGAACAGACGCGCAATTTGGTATCCAATATACAACGTAAGGACTTACGCGCGCAGAATTCAGAAAATCTACTCCATTCTCATCTCGCCACATATTGCAGGCGCAGCAACCCTTGCACTGACTAAAAAAGCAACGTAACTCCCTGAAGGCCTAACAAACGCATGCGTAATCAAATACATATCAGCCGCAAATCTCAAACAGTTAAACCACTTCTAAGCATGTGTGTTAAACCAATCACAAACAGCACAACCTCTCACCTGGAAGCCTTAAAACATCTGCCAATGCACACCCTCATTAGCCACCATGTTTCCCCTGCTTTACATAGAGAGACAGCATCGTGGGGCACAAGGGATGCTGGAAGCCCTACAAGCCCCTGTTGTTCATGATATACCCGCTGATGCTCTAGTTGCTGCTGAGGTCCCTGGTCATGCTGCTGTAGCCATCCCTGCTCCTGATGCTGCTGTCCCTACTCCTCACACAGCTGTCCCTGTTCCTGGTGCTGCCCCTGCTGCTGTGAAACTTGTATTTATAATACAAAATGTAAATTGTATTGTTTTTCTTAATATTAAATTAGTTTCCCTGCCTCTGTTAGTGGGCTGAACAGGGGAGTTTCTTGGGTGTAGTGGAAATTTCTCCATCAGGCATATTTTATAAATATTTTCCCTGCAGATATTGCTGTTTTTTACTTGCAACCTGAAAAAAATATGCAAAAACCTTATCTTCATATAAAAACAAATGTGTATAAAAGTAGAGGAGATTGTAAAATATTATCTGTTGAAAGCAGAATAATCTTATTTGAATTGGGTGCAGGATTTCATTTTTAAAGTGCACTCCCTGCTAACTCTCCCCAGCAATGTTTCCCAATAGTACCTCAGTTATTTATGTGTCAAAATGTATGTGAAGAAGCAACTACAGCAAGTCATCTCAGAGATGAACATATTAGTAATAAATCACATTTTATATTATTTTTATAAGTGGTGTCCAAATTAAAGAAATAAAAAGAGAGAAACATGATTTTGCAGGGGAGTCATACGATTATGGCTTTAACACTAAAATAGATGAATGAGATTGTCATCACACCTTTTATTAAACTATGATTTTAAAATCTTGCCATATAAAAGCAATAGTAACAATCACCTAGATTACGAGTTATGCGCGCTATAGGATTTATAACAAACGCAACAAAAGTTGTGTTATTTCACCCTTCATAGCGCAGCCATTACAAGATTTAAAACAGTTGGCTTGTGCAAGCGATATGATTGCGTTGAGCTCCATACCGCACAAAATACAAGCGCTGTTTTGACGTGCTCGTACACCCTTTCCCCATAGACATCAATGGGGAGAGCAGGTTAAAAAAAACCCTGAAGCTTGCAATGAAAAAGCTCCATAATGCAGCCTCATTGATGTCTATGGGGAAAAAAGTAACGTTTAAACCTAACACCCTAACATAAACCCTAAGTCTAATCACCCCTAAACTGCTGCCCCGACATCGCCACCACCAAAATAAAGTTATTAACCTCTAATCTGCCGCTCCCGATATCGCCGCCACCTAAATAAATCTATTAACCCCTAATCTGCCGATCCCGATATTGCCGCCACTGTACTCAAGTTATTAACCCCTATTCCCTCGCACCTCAACATCGCCCACACTATAATAAATCTATTAACCCCTATTCCGCCGCTCCCTGACATTGCCACCACTAAATAAAGCTATTAATCCCTAAACCTCTGGCCTCCCACATCACTACCACTAAATAAACCTAATAACCCCTAAACCACCAGTCCCCCCACATCGCAAAAGCCTAAATGAAACTATTAACCCCTAAACCTAACCCTAAACCTAACCCTAAACCTAACACTCCCTAACTTTAACATAATTAAAATCGAGCTAAATTAAAGTTACAATTATTAACCAAATTAATACCTTTTTAAAACTAAATACATACTTACCTGTGAAATAAAACCTAAGCTAGTTACAATATAACTAATAGTTATATTGTAGCTAGCTTAGGTTTTATTTTTATTTCACAGGTAAGTTTGTATTTATTTTAACAAGGTAGACTAGTTAGTAAATAGTTATTAACTATTTACTAACTACCTAGTTTAAATAAATACAAACTTACCTGTGAAATAAAACTGAAAAACACTAAAATTACAAAAAATTAAAAACCTATCATTACAAAAAATAATAAAACGAAATGATCCAAAATAATAAATAATTTACTGTTTGAGGGGTCTTTGTGGGTTTTTTTTACAGGTAAAAGTGCTGTTTAACTCAGGGCAATGCCCTACAAAAGACCCTTTTAAGGGCTATTGGTAGTTTATTGTAGGCTAGGTTTTTTTTTCCATTTTGGGTGGGCTTTTTTATTTTTATAGGGCTATTAGATTAGGTGTAATTTTTTTTTATTTTTGATAATTTTGTTTGTTATTTTTCGTAATTTAGTGTTAGTTATGTTTTTTGTAATTTAGTATTTTTTATTTTTTGTAATTAGATATTTTGTAGTGTTAGGATTTTGTAATGTGTATTTTAGTTTTCTTTAATTGTAGTTGGTTTAATTTTAGTTTAATAGTTATATTAGTTTAATTGTTAGTTCAAAATTAGTTTTTTTAATTTGACAGGTAACTTTTAATTTAGAGAAATTGTAATTTTAGTATAAAGTTAGGAGGGCGTTTAGGGGTTACTAGTTTAAATTAGTTTATAGTGATGTGGGGGGCTTCCGGTTTAGGGGTCAATAGTTTAATTTAGTATTTTTCTTTGTAGGGGGCTTGCGGTTTAGGGATTAATAGGTTTATTATAGTGGCGGCAGTGGCGGAGAGCAGCAGAATAGGGGTAAATATGTTAATTATAATGTGGGCATTGTTGTGGTGCGGGGGAATAGGTGTTAATAACTTTAGTATAGTAGTGGCGATGTAGAGGAGAGGCGGAATAGGGGTTAATAACTTTAATATAGTGTTTGCGATGCGGGAGGGCCTCAGTTTAGGGATTAATAGGTAGTTTATGGATGTTTAGTGTACTTTGTGACAGTTTAGTTATGAGTTTTATGTAACAGTTTTGTTGTGTAAAACTCATAACTACTGGTCTCAGATTGCAAAACAGATCTTATTGGTATAGACTGCAGCGCAAGTTTTTTAGCCTCACCGCAAACTTGTAATGGCTGCACTATGGAAGTCCCATGAAAAAATGTAATTTTTACGTGTGCGGGACTGACGTTGCATTACAGTCTAAAAGACTTGCGGTATAGCTATACCGACAAGACTTGTGATGACTGCAGTGCTGTTTTAATGCTGAAATGACAATTTTTTCAGCGTTAAAACACGAACGCAAAACTTGAAATCTAGGTGATTGCTAATTAATTAATTAATCAATTAAATACTGCATAGACAAGAAGCATATGTAGTTCACAAACCAATTAATAGAACAACACTATATAAAAGTGAACCTGACAAAAGTGATAATTACAATCCATGCAAAATATACAATGCTGCATTGGTTTTGGCCTCTATCAGTGATATTAATTCACCCTAAGGCCCGAGCATCTAAAGTTCTCTGCTCAGGTGAGATGATCTAAGTCTCATCAGTACTAGGATTTGGCGAATGTGTTTATATTCGAATTTGAATGTTAGAACGAATGTTATTGTAGAAGTTCGATTTACATAATAGAATGTTGATAAGAACAAATATTATTAAAAATTCGATTTTCGAATGTTATTTACAGTTTTCGAATGTCACATTCGAATTCAAATATTACATTTATAAAACACAATTGTAGACTAGAAACACTATTTCGAATTCGAATGTCACATTCGAATCGAATATCACATTTGAATTTGAATATTACATTTATAAAACACAGTATTAGACTAGAAATACTATTTCAATTTTGAATGTCACATTCGAATTGAATATCACGTTAGAATTTTAATATTACATTTAAAAAACACAATATTAGACTAGAAATACTATTTCAAATTCAAATGTGACATTTGAATGTAGCATTCGATTTCGAATATTACATTTATTAAACACAGTTGTAGACTAGAAATACTATCTTGAATTTGAATGTCACATTCAAATTTGAATATTACATTTTGAAAATTGAATGAATACAAAGCTAAACATTCTATTATTCGAATGAATATTTTCGAATTTTATTACGTTCTGGGTTTGAAGGAGAGACTCCTACATTACAAAGATGTTGTGTGATTTGCCATGCCAGTGAGTTTTTAATCATCAGGCCTTAAGCAACATTTTATTGATAAGACAGCAGGCAGCTGGCAATAAATAGGTAGGACACAATTAGTTAATAGGGCATAAACAAGATTGATTGAGATATTTTTAATATGGAGCATCTTGGATCATAAAATTAAGATCTATACTTCCATTTTAAGTTTTATTTTATTTTTAACCCCTTAACGACCAGTGACATACCATGTACATGAGATCACGCCATACCAGGAGGCCTGCAGGTGGTTGTAATTGTGCGGTCTTGTCACTGGCAGGGAGACCTGTGCTTTTACAAGCCAAAAAAACCTTAAGGTCTAGCGATAAACAGGGTACATTGTGGATGTTAAGGGATGAATGAGACGGTGGTTTACAAAGGGGACTATAACTGTCTTGAAACAAGAGAGCTAATGTCTGTGTCTTTATTCAGTGCCAGAAAACCAAATAGCAAATTCTATAATTGTAGTAACCTTCGTCATTTGGAGTACATCAGGATAACAGACAGCATCTAGTAGTTTTAAATATTTAAGGGGAAAATGAGATACTGTATAGCTTATGCTTTCAGAGATTTAGGACTAGATTACAAGTGGAGCAAACACGATTTTGCAAGGGCCTTGCAAGAGTCCTTACCGCAATTTTAGAGAGTTTTCTGAAAATAAAAAGTGTCACAAAACACATTACAAAAGTACATTTACACTCATAATAAACAATGTCTAATAAAAATTATTTAAAAAAAATATTGCACACCAAAGATATAAGGGCTCAAAGAAATGAGATATCGGGTGTTAGAAAAGAAAACCTAGCAAAGGACTTTAACATTGAGATACATACATATACATGTCTAAACATGTATATGCATGTATATATCTATATATATATATATATATATATATATATATATATATATATATATATATGTGTGTGTGTGTCTTTATATGTATAAATATGTAGTATTTATAGACATATTTACACATATAAAAACATTATTATATACAGTATGCATACATAGAGTATAAAGACATAGATGAAAATTCCTATATAGAGCTGTATATATATCTATACTTATATATAATTAGATACTGTATATATATATATATATATATATATATATATAAATATATATTTGTTTTAAAAAAACATCATATATATGTAGAAATATATATTTATGAATAAATAGAACATATTCTGTTACGTAAATAACATTGAAAAATTAGATATTCATATTTTCATTTTGGGTTAGCGTTTTTACGAATATGTTATGGTGTTTGTGTGAGAGTGGGGTGTTCTCCATTGACTTCTATTGCGGAATACTCATTATAACAATAATGCACGTCTACTGAAATGCACTAAACTGTTATATATTTTCAAAATGTATTAGATTATCAATTATTTTTAGGGATACCCAGTTTTGTTTTAAGTTTTGGAGGGATTCAGCTGATTTTTAATACTGAATAGTGGCTTGTTTGAATTGTTTTTTACATTTATTTTATTTTATAACAATGTTGCTTTTTAAGTTTTTCTTCACTATTAACTTAGGTTTATGTTATTTTTTTTATTTTTCAGTAATTGTAGGGTTTCTTTTGTAATGCTAGTTTTTTAAATGTTTATGTAATGGTAGGTTTTTTGTGTAATGGTAGATTTTTTTTAAGGTAAGATTAGGTTTTTATTTGATTCTACAGGTAATTTTTTTTTTTGGAAGTTTGTTAGGATTTTTTTAGTTAATTTAGTAGTATTTTAGTTTGGGTTAAAGGGACACTGAACCCAAATTTTTTTCTTTCATGATTCAGATAGAGCATGCAATTTTAAGCCACTTTCTAATTTATTCCTATTATCAATTTTTCTTCGTTCTCTTGCTATCTTTATTTTAAAAAGAAGACATCTAAGTTTTTTTTTTTATTCAGAACTCTGGACAGCATTTTTTTATTGGTGGATGAGTTTATCCACCAATCAGCAAGAACAACCCAGGTTCATCACCAAAAATGGTCCGGCATCTAAACTTACTTTCTTGCATTTGAAATAAAGATACCAAGAGAATGAAGAAAATTTGATAATAGGAGTAAATTAGAAAGTTGCTTAAAATGTCATGCTCTATCTGAATCACGAAAGAAAAAATTTGGGTACAGTGTCCCTTTAAGTTAGGGGGTGTTAGTTTAGGGGGTTTATATTTTAGTTTATAACTTTGCATTGTGGGGGGGGGGATGACAGTTTAGGGGTTAATAGTATATTATGGAATTTTGCGATGTGAGGGATCGTGGTATAGTGGTTTATATTTTATTTAGGTAGTTTGCAATGTGGTGGACTGGCTGTTTATGGGTTAATAGTATAATTTGGTGTTTGCGATGTGGGGGGTGGTGGTTTAGGGGTTAATGGTATTGTTTATGAGTGTAAGTGTACTTTGTAATCTATTTTTGTAGTGTTTTTTTGCAACTTTTTTTTTTTCCGAAACCAGTTTACCACAGCTCTTAGATTGCGGAAAGGATTGAAGCGGAAAAGGCGATTGTGCATAGCACTTGTAATATCATCGGAATGAAAATGGTTTGTGAAATCACGATTGCACTGCACTTGTAATCTAACCCTTAGTCTTTAATTACTCTACATGTATCTCTATATTGTGCTGACGTTGGCAAGGAGATGTTGCTAAGAGATACATGTGGAAAGAGATTATAGGAATCAGGAAGTAAGCAGTTGATGGTGTTTGGAAGGAATTGTTTGGTGATAACAATAAGTTATATATTTATTTGGTATTAGGACTGCAGAAACATCAGGGTGCTAAATGGATACCAGTGTGTAGAGTGCTTATTTACAGTATTAAAATAGTAGTTTTGGAAACAGTGCAAGTAACGGACCAAATTATTTTACATATTTTATATTATATCCCTTGCATTTTCCAGCTAACATGTTAGTGACTCTCATCTTTGAGGAGCAATACTAAAAATAGTGGAACATGGTGTCAGTTTATGCTGTCACTGAAAATATCAACTAAATGGATAGAGCATCTTCAGTGGAAGCAGTTAAACATGATGGACGAGATAACATATAACGCGTAGGCTTCAGCGCAACTGCTGAAACCCACGCCGCCGGTAAGTTCACCTCGCACATCGGGTGAATCACAGATAAGGCGCTGTCAGATGATAAACTGCCGTAAGTCGAATAAACTGGCAATGTTCAGAAATGTGTGGAAATACACATTTCTGGAGCCGCCAGTGACTTACGGCACTTTATGATCTGCCCACGCGTAAGAAAAAAACACAATAATGTTGTATCGCACGTAAAAGTCTTACTCGCCTCCCAAAAATATAACCAGCACATCAAAACCCCTATAATCGCCATCCCCTCACATCACAACTAATAATAAGGTATATTAACCTCTAAATCGCCATCCCCCCACATTACAACTAATAATAAAGTATATTAACCAATAATCCACCAACCCCCACAACGCAATCTACCTAATACAGTTATTAACCACTAACCCCCCCACATCGCAATTTACCTAATACAGTTATTAACCACTAAACCGCCAACCCCCACATTGCAATCTACCTAATAAAGTGATTAACCCCTAATCTGCCATTTACCCACAATGAAAATAAGCTAATTAAAGTGTTAACCCCTAAACCACCAACCCCCCACAATGCCAACTACCTAATTACACTATTAACCCCTAAACTTCCAACCCCCACAACGCAAAGTATCAATCTAATCACTAAGCCCCCTAACTTAACACCCCCTAACTTAACCCCAAATAAACTACCATTACTGAAAATAAAAAAGACTATCTCCCTAAAAAAATAATTAGCAAAATAAAAAAATCCTAACTTCCTATTAAAAAAAACCCTCTAACATTACAGTAAAAATAAAAACAGAAACCTAAGATTACATAAAAAACTAAAATCTAATATTACCAAAAATAAAAAGCTAAGTTTACAAAAAATAATAAACAAAATTATCCAAAATAAAAAATAAACCTAATCTAATACCCCTATAAAAACAAAAAAGCCACCCAAAATAAAAACACCCCTAATCTAACACTAAACAACCAATAGCCCTTAAAAGGGCCCTTTGTAGGGCAGTGCCCTAAAGCAAACAGCTCTTTTACCTAAATAAAGTACAAATTACCCCTTAAAAGTAAAACCCCCCAACATAAAAAAAAATAAGTCTAAAAAAACCTAAGCTTCCTTATTGCCCCTAAAGGGGCATTTGTATGTGCAGCTCTTTTTCTGCCCATTGAAATAAAAAAGCCCTAATCTAAAAAAAAAAAAAACAGCCAAACTTCACCCCCCAAAAAACCTAACTCTAACCTAAAATAGGTACTCACCATTCCTGAAGCGGTGAAGGTCATCATCCAGCTGACTCCATCTTCATCCAGCGAGGGGGCCATCTTCATCTGGAGAGAAGGCTGCATGGAGCAAAGGCAGCACAGAGCGAAGGTGGCGTAGAGCAGGAACAGCGGCCACGGAGACATCCAGCATGAAGGATCCTCTTCCTGCGATCGTTGCTGCACACTGAAGATTGAATGCAAGGTACCCATTTATATTGGGGTACCTTGCATTCCAATAAGCTGAAATTTTGAAATCAGCCAATAGGATGAGCGCTACTTAAATCCTATTGGCTGTTCATCCATGCCGCCTTTGCTCCAGATGAAGAAAGAAGATGTCCCCGCGCAGGATGAAGATGGATCCGCCTGGAATAAGACCTTCACCGCCGGACTTCAAGAATGGTAAGTACCTATTTCGGGGTTAGAGTTAGTGTTTTTTTTGTTTTTTTTTTTATTAGGGCTTTTTTTATTTTAATGGGCAGCAAATAGCTGATTCCCCTTTTAAGGGCAATGCCCATACAAATGCCCCTTCAGGGGCAATGGGTAGCTTTTTTAGAGTAAGTTTTTTTTATTTTAGGGGGTTTTACTTTTAGGGGCTAATATGTACTTTATTTAGGTAAAAGCTGTTTGTTTTAGGGCAATGCCCTACAAAAGGGCCTTTTAAGGGCTGTTGGTAGTTTAGAGTTAGATTATGGGGTGTTTTTATTTTGGGTGGTTTTTTTGTTTTTATAGGGGTATTATATTAGGTTTAATTATTTTTTTTTGGATAATTTGGTTTATTATTTTTTGTAATCTAAGGCCTAGATTTAGAGTTGGGCGGTAGCCGTCAAAACCAGCGTTAGAGGCTCCTAACGCTGGTTTTTACCGCCCTCTGGTATTTGGAGCCAGTCATTAAAGGGTCTAACGCTCACTTTTCAGCCACGACTTTTCCATACCGCAGATCCCCTTACGTCAATTGCGTATCCTATCTTTTCAATGGGATCTTTCTAACGCTGGTATTTAGAGTCGTGTCTGAAGTGAGCGTTAGAACTCTAACGACAAAACAACAGCCGCAGAAAAAAGTCAGTAGTTAAGAGCTTTCTGGGCTAACGCCGGTTCATAAAGCTCTTAACTACTGTGCTCTAAAGTACACTAACACCCATAAACTACCTATGTACCCCTAAACCGAGGTCCCCCCACATCGCTGCCACTATATTTAAATGTTTTAACCCCTAATCTGCCGCTCCGTATACCGCCGCCAACTACGTTATCCCTATGTACCCCTAATCTGCTGCCCCTAACACCGCCGACCCCTATATTATATTTATTAACCCCTAATCTACCCCCACAACGTCGCCGCCAGCTACCTACAATTATTAACCCCTAATCTGCCGACCGGAGCTCACCGCTAGTATAATAAATGTATTAACCCCTAATCTGCCTCACTCCCGCCTCAATAACCCTATAATAAATAGTATTAACTCCTAATCTGCCCTCCCTAACATCGCCGACAGCTAACTTCAAGTATTAACCCCTAATCTGCCGTTTGGAGCTCACCGCTACTCTAATAAATTGTTTAACCCCTTAAGCTAATTCTAACCCTAACACTAACACTCCCCCTAAGTTAAATATAATTTTTATCTAACAAAATAAATAAAAGTCTTATTAAATAAATTATTCCTATTTAAATCTAAATACTTACCTGTAAAATAAATCCTAATATAGCTACAATATAAATTATAATTATATCTTAGCTATTTTAGAATGAATATTTATTTTACAGGCAACTTTGTAATTATTTTAACCAGGTACAATAGCTATTAAATAGTTAATAACTATTTAATAGTTACCTAGTTAAAATAATTACTAAATTACCTGTAAAATAAATCCTAACCTAAGTTACAATTAAACCTAACACTACACTATCAATAAATAAATTAAATAAAATACCTCCAATTACCTACAATTAAACCTAACACTACACTATCAATACATTAATTAAATACAATACCTACAAATAACTACAATTAAATAAACTAACTAAAGTAAAAAAATAAAAAAGAACTAAGTTACAAAAAATAAAAAAATATTTACAAACATTAGAAAAATATTACAACAATTTTAAACTAATTACACCTACTCTAAGCCCCCTAATAAAATAACAAAGCCCCCCAAAATAAAAAAATGCCCTACCCTATTCTAAATTCCGATCAGCCAATAGAATGCAAGCTCAATCTGATTGGCTGATCGGATCAGCCAATCGGATTGAACTTGATTCTGATTGTCTGATTCCATCAGCCAATCAGAATTTTCCTACCTTAATTCCGATTGGCTGATAGAATCCTATCAGCCAATCGGAATTCGAGGGACGCCATCTTGGATGACGTCCCTTAAAGGAACCGTCATTCTTCAGTTGGACGTCGGAGGAAGAAGATTGATTCGCGCTGGAGGTCTTCACGATGGAGCCGTTCCTCATCGGATGAAGATAGAAGATGCCGCTTGGATCAAGATGGTTGCCGGTCTGGATCGCCTCTTCTTCCCGGATAGGATGAAGGCTTTGGAGCCTCTTCTTGACCTCTTCAGCCGCAGGATTATGGATCGCCAGCCCCCTCTTGGGTTGGATGAAGATTTCGGAGCCAGGACCGATCGGTGATACCCGGCGAGGTAAAGATAAGGTAGGAAGATCTTCAGGGGCTTAGTGTTAGGTTTATTTAGGGGGGGTTTGGGTTAGATTAGGGGTATGTGGGTGGTGGGTTGTAATGTTGGGGGGGGTATTGTATGTTTTTTTTTTACAGGCAAAAGAGCTGAATTCTTTGGGGCATGCCCCACAAAAGGTCCTTTTAAGGGCTGGTAAGGTAAAAGAGCTTTGAACTTTTTTAATTTAGAATAGAGTAGGGCATTTTTTTATTTTGGGGGGCTTTGTTATTTTATTAGGGGGCTTAGAGTAGGTGTAATTAGTTTAAAATTGTTGTAATATTTTTCTAATGTTTGTAAATATTTTTTTATTTTTTGTAACTTAGTTCTTTTTTATTTTTTGTACTTTAGTTAGTTTATTTAATTGTATTTATTTGTAGTTTTTGTATTTAATTAATTTATTGATAGTGTAGTGTTAGGTTTAATAGTAGATAATTGTAGTTATTTTATTTAATTTATTTATTGATAGTGTAGTGTTAGGTTTAATTGTAACTTAGGTTAGTATTTATTTTACAGGTAATTTTGTAATTATTTTAACTATTATAGCTATTAAATAGTTCTTAACTATTTAATAGCTATTGTACCTGGTTAAAATAAATACAAAGCTACCTGTAAAATAAATATAAATCCTAAAATAGCTATAATATAATTATAATTTATATTGTAGCTATATTAGGGTTTATTTTACAGGTAAGTATTTAGCTTTAAATAGGAATAATTTATTTAATAAGAGTTAATTTATTTTGTTAGATTTAAATTATATTTAACTTAGGGGGGTGTTAGGGTTAGGGTTAGACTTAACTTTAGGGGTTAATCCATTTATTACAGTAGCGGCGAGATTCGGTCGGCAGATTAGGGGTTAATAATTGAAGTTAGGTGTCGGCGATGTTATGGAGGGCAGATTAGGGGTTAATACTATTTATTATAGGGTTATTGAGGCGGGAGTGAGGCGGATTAGGGGTTAATAACTTTATTATAGTAGCAGTGCGGTCCGCTCGGCAGATTAGGGGTTAATAAGTGTAGGCAGGTGGAGGCGACGTTGAGGGGGGCAGATTAGGGGTTAATAAATATAATAAAGGGGTCGGCGGTGTTAGGGGCAGCATATTAGGGGTACATAGGGATAATGTAGATAGCGGAGGTTTACGGAGCGGCAGATTAGGGGTTAAATAAAATATGCAGGTGTCAGCGATAGCGGGGGTGGCAGATTAGGGGTTAATAAGTGTAAGGTTAGGGGTGTTTAGACTCGGGGTTCAAGTTAGGGTGTTAGGTGCAGACGTAGGAAGTGTTTCCCCATAGAAAACAATGGGGCTTCGTTAGGAGCTGAACGCTGCTTTTTTTTTTCAGCTCAAATGGCCCCATTGTTTTCTATGGGGGAATCGTGCACGAGCACGTTTTTGAAGCTCGCCGCGTCCATAAGCACCGCTGGTATCTAGAGTTGCAGTGGCGTTAAATTATGCTCTACGCTCCCTTTTTGGAGCCTAACGCACTGAAAACCCAGCCCTTCTGTGAACTCTAAATACCAGCGGTATTTAAAAGGTGCGGGGGGAAAAAAGCATGCGTAGCTAACGCACCCCTTTGGCCGCCAAACTCTAAATCTAGCCGTTAGATTTTTATATTTATTCTATTATTAGATTTTGTTTTTTTTAATGTAATGTTAGGTTTATTTTTTTATTTTTACTGTAATGTCAGTTTTTTTTTTATTTTAATAGAAAGTTAGGATATTTTGATTTTGCTCAATTTTTTTTTTAGGGAGATAGTCTTCTTTTTATTTTCAGTGATGGTAGTTAATTGGGGTTAATTTAGGGGGTCCAAACAGCAAAAGGTACAAAAAACCAGGCGAGTCTCCAGGCACTGTAGAATTTTAAAAGTTCATAACTTTATTGGAAACCAAGTAAGAAAAGCAATAAAAACAAAGTGAGCATAAAAATGATAGGCTGGGCTGTCTTCCGCGTTTTGGCTACATGTTAGCCTTACTCATAGACACTATGACACCTGCCATACCGTAGACCCAGCTCTTTTTATATCCCCACATACATTGTATTGTTTGCACGTATAACAGCTTGGACAGGACCTTTTTTCCCTCCCCATACACCACACACCTTGAGCTACACTGGGAAGAGTTCTTTGTTTAAACTCATTAATTTAGGGGGTGTTAGGTTAGGGTGCTTAGTAATTAGATTGATACTTTGCATTGTGGGGGTTTGAGGTTTATGGGTTAATAGTTTAATTAGTTAGTTGGCGTTGTGGGGGGTTGGCGGTTTACGGGTTAATAGTGTAATTATTTAGTTGGCAGGGGGGGTGGTGGTTTAGGGGTTAATACTATATTTAGCTTATTTGTATTTTGGGTAAATAGCAGATTAGGGGTTAATCACTTAATTAGTAAGATTATGATATGGGTGAATGGTGGATAAAGGGTTAATCACTTTCGCCTAGATTTAGAGATCTGCGTTAACCGTCAAAACCAGCGTTAGGGGGTCCTAACGCTGGTTTTGGCCGCCCGCTGGTATTTAGAGTCAGTCAGGAAAGGGTCTAACGCTCACTTTCCAGCCGCGACTTTTCCATACCGCAGATCCTCCTACGCTTATTGCGTAGCCTATCTTTTCAATGGGATCTTTCTAACGCCGGTATTTAGAGTCTTGGCTGAACTGAGCGATAGAAATCTGACGACAAGACTCCAGCTGCAGAGAAAAGTCAGTAGTTAAGAGCTTTCTGGGCTAACGCCGGTTCATAAAGCTCTTAACTACTGTGTTCTAAAGTACACTAACACCCATAAACTACCTATGTACCCCTAAACCGAGACCCCCCCACATCGCCGCCACTCTAATAATTTTTTTTAACCCCTAATCCGCTGACCGCACACCGCCGCAACCTACATTATCCCTGTGTACCCCTAATCTGCTGCCCCTAACACCGCTGACCCCTACATAATATTTATTAACCCCTAATCTGCCCCCCCCAATGTCGCTGCTACCTTACCTACAATTATTAACCCCTAATATGCCGACCGGACCTCACTGCTACTCTAATAAATGTATTAACCCCTAAAGCTAAGTCTAACCCTAACACCCCCCTAAGTTAAATATAATTTTTATCTAACGAAATAAAATAAATCTTATTAAATAAATTAATCCTATTTAAAGCTAAATACTTACCTGTAAAATAAACCCTAATATGCTACAATATAAATAATAATTATATTGTAGCTATTTTAGGATTTATATTTATTTTACAGGCAACTTTGTATTTATTTTAACCAGGTAAAATAGCTATTAAATAGTTAATAACTATTTAATAGCTACCTAGTTAAAATAATTACAAAAGTACCTGTAAAATAAATCCTAACCTAAGTTACAATTAAACCTAACACTACACTATCAATAAATTAATTAAATAAACTACCTACAATTATCTACAATTAAACCTAACACTACACTATCAATAAATAAATTAAATACAAATATCTACAAATAAATACAAATAAATACACTAACTAAAGTACAAAAAATAAAAAAAGAACTAAGTTACAAAAAAATAAAAAAGAACTAAGTTACAAAAAATAAAAAAATAATTTACAAACATAAAAATATTACAACAATTTTAAGCTAATTACACCTACTCTAAGCCCCCTAATAAAATAACAAAGCCCCCCAAAATAAAAAAAATGCCCTACCCTATTCTAAAATAAAAATTGAAAAGCTCTTTTACCTTACCAGCCCTTAAAAGGGCCTTTTGCGGGGCATGCCCCAAAGAATTCTGCTCTTTTGCCTGTAAAAAAAACATACAATACCCCCCCAACATTACAACCCACCACCCACATACCCCTAATCTAACCCAAACCCCCCTTAAATAAACCTAACACTAAGCCCCTGAAGATCTTCCTACCTTGTCTTCACCACGCCGGGTATCACCGATCCGTCCAGAAGAGGGTCCGAAGTTATCCTCCTATCCGGGGCTGAAGAGGTCCATCATCCGGCGGAAGTCTTCATCCAAGCGGGGGCTGAAGAGGTCCATCATCCGTCTTCTATCAAGCGGCATCTTCAATCTTCTTTCTTCCGGCTCCATCTTCATCCCGCCGACGCGGAACATCCATCCTGGCCGACGACTTCCCGACGAATGACGGTTCCTTTAAGGGACGTCATCCAAGATGGCGTTCCTCGAATTCTGTTTGGCTGATAGGATTCTATCGGCCAATCGGAATTAAGGTAGGAAAATTCTGATTGGCTGATGGAATCAGCCAATCAGATTCAAGTTCAATCCGATTGGCTAATCCAATCAGCCAATCAGATTGAGCTTGCATTCTATTTGCTGTTCCGATCAAATAAATATAAATCCTAAAATAGCTACAATATAATTATTATTTATATTGTAGCTATATTAGGGTTTATTTTACAGTTAAGTATTTAGCTTTAAATAGGATTAATTTATTTAATCAGATTTATTTTATTTCGTTAGATAAAAATTATGTTTAACTTAGGGGGGTGTTAGGGTTAGACTTAACTTTAGGGGTTAATACATTTATTAGAGTAGCGGTGAGGTCCGGTCGGCAGAATAGGGGTTAATAATTGTAGGTAGGTAGCGGCGACGTTGGGGGGGCAGATTAGGGGTTAATAAATATAATATAGGGGTCGGCGATGTTAGGGGCAGCAGATTAGGGGTACATAGCTATAATGTAGGTTGCGGCGGTATACGGAGCGGCAGATTAGGGGTTAATAATAATATGCAGGGGTCAGCAATAGCGGGGGCGGCAGATTAGGGGTTAATAAGGGTAAGGTTAGGGGTGTTTGGACTCGGGGTACATGTTAGGGTGTTAGGTGCAGACTTAGGAAGTGTTTCCCCATAGGAAACAATGGGGCTGCGTTAGGAGCTGAACGCTGCTTTTTTGCAGGTGTTAGGATTTTTTTGAGCTCAAACGGCCCCATTGTTTCCTATGGGGGAATCGTGCACGAGCACGTTTTTGTAGCTGGCCGCGTCCGTAAGCACCACTGGTATTGAGAGTTGCAGTGGCGGTAAATTATGCTCTACGCTCCTTTTTTGGAGCCTAAGCAGCCCTTCTGTGAACTCTAAATACCAGCGGTATTTAAAAGGTGCGGGGGGAAAAAGCATGCGTAGCTAATGCACCCCTTTGGCCGCAGAACTCTAAATCTAGGCGTTTATTAGTTAGATTGTGATGTGGGTGAATGGTGTATTGGGGGTTAATAACTTTATTATGTACTTTGTGATGTGGGGGTTGGCGGATTAGGGGTTAATAAATTTTATTTTGTTATTGCGGTGGGGGGTTGACAGGTATTGCGCATGCGTTAGGTGTTTGTTAAGACTTCCAATGAGTTACTGTGCATACATATTCAGCAAAAGGCTTGCTGCGCCTGCCTACTGTATGTGTCGCAATGTGAAAATGGAGTAAAATTTCTCAATTTTCGCCACGTAAGGCTTTGCGCTGAATTTGTGATACCGACTTGCGATGCCGGTTCTATGTTAGTTTAATATCCAACTAAAAACAACCAATGCCGGCTATTGCGGGCGACGTCCCATATGTAATCTCGCCCGATAAGGCAATGTCAAATCATAGTTTAAAATTTTTACATGGCAGGGTTTTTTATCCCTGTAGCAGCACATTTAAAAAATGCAGCATGCTGGCTGAGCCTTCTGTGTGTCCAGGGAAGATTCACTTGGAAATGCCTGAGCTGTAGCACTGGTCAAAAAACAAAAACCATGATTAATTTCCCTGTATCATCTGGCCCAGTGCTGGATGTCATAATATACTTATATAGCATGTAAGCCATAGAGAGTTGGCAGGAATTGCAGCTGTGTCCTCCTTCTGCCAGCTGCCCTGGCGATATTGTGGGGAGACGCTGATTATATGGACCTCCCACAAGGGCTGATATCTTGTGCCCTTGATGCATTGCTGTGTCTCAGGAAGGGAGATTTATTGCACCAGTTTAAGTCCTCTTTTTTTTTGCTCTTTGCTGAAACTTTTAATTGGAATCTTTGTAATTTGTAATTGGTGTCCAAAAATGTGTAACTTCTTTGCTACAAAAGAGAGCTACAACCTTTCAATTAAAGGGACACTAAACCCAATTTTTTTTCTTTCATAATTCAGATAGAGCATGCAATTTTAAGAAACTTTCTATTTTACTCCTATTATCAATTTTTCTTCGTTCTCTTGCTATCTTTATTTAAAAAGCAGGAATGTGATCACAGGCCTATTTTTGGTTGATAAACTGGGTTATGCTTGCTTATTGATGGGTAAATGTAATCCTCCAATAAGCAAGCACTATCCATGGTGCTGAACCTAAAATGGGCTGGCTGCTAAGATTTACATTCCTGCTTTTAAAATAAAGATAGCAAGAGAGTTAAGAAAAATTGATAATAGGAGTAAATTAGAAAGTTGCTTAAAATTTCCTGCTCTGTCTGAATCATGAAAGAAAAAAATGTGGGTTCAGTGTCCCTTTAACCAAATACATTAACTCCATTCATGCTGTAATGAGGCATATGTAATTTACTAAAATACAGCTAGATTACGAGTTTTGCGTTATGAGTGAAATAGCATTGTTATGCTTCATAACAATATTTTTTCCATAATGCCGCTATTACAAGTCTTGTCAGAATAGGTGTACCGCACACCTTTTTAGCTGTCACACAACGTCAGTACCGCACTTTTAAAAAAAGTCCCTTTTCAATGGGACTCCCATAGCGCCAATATTACACGTTTTGCTGTAAGGCCAAAAAGTGAGCGGTACAGCCTAAAATGAAAAGATCTGTACCGCCATCTAAAGTCAGCAGTTATGAGTTTTACGCTACAAAGCTGTAGCATAAAACTCATAACTAAACTGTTACAAAGTACACTAACACCCATAAACTACCTATTAACCCCTAAACCGAGGCCCCCCCCCGCATTGCAAACGCTATAATAAATTCATTAACCCCTAATCAGCCACTGCGGACATCGCAGCCACTTACATTTTTTTTTCAACCCCTATTCCGCCACTCCCCGACAATGTCACCACTATAATAAACCTATTAACCCCTAAACCACCGCCCTCCCACATCAAACACTATTTAAAGATTATTAAGCCCTAATTTGCAGTCCGCCCATACCACCGCAATAATAAGCCTATTAACCACTAAACCACAAACCCCCACAACAAAATATACTAAAATAAACTATTAAGCCCTTAACCTCTGGCCTCCCACATCACTACATAAATATATTGACCTCTAAACCTTACCCTAACCCTAACGTTTCCCTAAAGCCTAAATCTAACCCTAACACCCCTAACTTAAATATAATTAAAACAAATCTAAATTAAACTTACAATTAGTACCTAAATAACCTATTTAAAACTAAATACATACTTACCTATAAAATAAAACCTAAGCTAGCTACAATATAACAGGTAAGTTTGTATTTATTTTAACTAGGTAGACTAGTTAATAAATAGTTATTATCTATTTACTAACTACCTAGCTAAAATAAATACAAATTTACCTGTAAAATAAAACCTAACCTGCCTTACACTAAAACCTAACATTACAATAAAATAAATTAAATTAATAAAATACAATTATCTACATTACAAAAAATAAATAAAAATAAATTACACAAAAATAAAAAACAAAAAGATCAAAAATAAAAACCAATTACTCCTAATCTAATCGCCCTATAAAAATAAAAATGCCCCCCCAAAATAAAAAAAACCCTAGCCTACACTAAACTACCAATGGTCCTTAAAAGGGCCTTTTGCCGAGCATTGCCCCAAAGAAATCATCTCTTTTACCTGTAAAAAAAATACCAACAACCCCCCAACAGTAAAATCCACCACCCACACAAATAAACCCCCCTAATAAAATTCTATCTAAATAAACCTGAGCTAACCATTGCACTGAAAAGGGCATTTGGATGTGCATTGCCCTTAAAAGGGCATTTAGCTCTTTTACATTGCCCAAACTCTAAGCTAAAAATTAAACCCACCAAATAAACCCTTAAAAAAACCTAATACTAACCCCCGACGATCCACTTACAGTTTTCGAAGACCAGACATCCATCTTCATCCAGGCGACAGAAGTCTTCATCCAAGCGAGCAGAAGTCCTCATTGAAGCCGGCAGAAGTCGTCATCCAAGCAGGCATAAGTCTTCATCCAGACGACATCCTCTATCTTCATCCATCCGGCGCACAGCGGGTCCATCTTCAAGACATCCGGAGCGGAGCATCGTCTTCTTCCGATGGTCACTGAAGAATGAAGTTTCCCTTTAAGTGACGTCATCCAAGATGGTGTCCCTTACATTCCGATTGGCTGATAGAATTATATCAGCCAATAGGAATTAAAGGGGAAAAATCCTATTGGCTGTTGCAATCAGCCAATAGTATTGAGCTCACATTCTATTGGCTGATTGGAATAGCCAATAGAATGCGAGCTGAAAGCTCAATCCTATTGGCTATAATACACCTTCTGGTAGCATGGGAAACAAGTTTACCTTCTGGTAGTGTGGAAAATGAGTAACTACCACTCAGAATCCGGACTTCCACACAGAGAGAGGGATACAAGATGTTTTCAATCCCGTGTGCTGTGAGCGTGGAGTGAACGGACACCCACATAAGGGGGATATCTATTCACTTAATGCAAACACAGAGTCTCAGCTCCCCAGGGATGCACTCCCAGAAAGTATCACACTAACCAGAATTATAAAAGTCTGAAGTTGTATTCAAACCACCAGGATGAATGGTTCCCAATCGATAAATCCATTGTGCCTCACACTTCAGTAGTATCTTATTACGGTCACCACCTCTCTCCAAAACTGCAATGTGATCAATTCAAATATACCGGATAGAGGAGATGGTATGGACTTTCTTGGCACAATGCCTTGCCACCGGCTGGTCCGAATAACCACGCTGTAAAGCAGTTCTAATTGCATGTTGGTGATTGGCCATACGTTCTTGTAGTGTTCCTGAGGTCTTGCCCAAATAAAAGCTAGAACACGGGTAGAATAATAGATATACTAAGTGTGTAGTGGTACATGTAATGGAATGTCTGATGATGAAATTACGGTTGGTGTGTGGATGGTGGAACGTTTTGGTATTGATTAGGCCGTTACAAGTTGTGCAACCTAGGCAGCGGTAAGAACCTCTGATGTTGCTCCTTGTGCCTGTGGAATAGCTCTGTTTTGGATCTGTATTGACCAATAAATCTTTGAGCTTGGTACCTCTCTTGTACCCCACCATTGGTTGAAGGTCAGTGGCAAATGGTTGTCTTGGATCTGATGTTATAATTGGCCAATGTTCAAGGAGGATTTGTCCCATTTTTCTAGTGCCAGGTGTGAAAGTGGTGGACATGCTCAATTTATCAGATGAGTCTCTCTTTGGTTTATTTTGGATTAATTCCAACTGTGTCAGGTTTGTTTGTTTTTAGCACTTACACTATAAAAGCTGTGTTTTTTGTCACAATTGTATGCTGACGAAGGGGACAAGATCCCCAAAAACGTTTCACAATAAAGAGGATAGATAGATAGATAGATAGATATGTTTTGAACTGTATTAGTATATTTAAATTTTTTGATGCTTTGGGTATATTACAATATTATTGTCTTATGGGTTATTTGACCAATATTTTTATGTTTTATATATTTTTTTGAGAAACATTTTTTAGCATTTTATACAACTGGTTTACAACATTCGCAGCATTTTTTAACTCTGAATTGCTCAGTGTTTAAAACAATTACCATACACAATTATTCTTACTTTCTAGGTTGATTTTTATCACCGATATCGATATTTGTATAATTACAATTATATTTATAGCCATTGTCATTTTATTTTGATAGGGCTATTAGATTAGGAGTAATTCGTTTTTATTTAGTTTTTTATTTTGTGTAATTTAATGTTTATTTTTTGTAATTTAGATAATTGTTTTTTATTAATTTAATTTATTTTATTTGATTGTAATGTTAGGTTTTATTGTAAGGCAGGTTAGGTTTTATTTTACAGGTAACTTTGTATTTATTTTAGCTAGGTAGTTATTAAATAGTTAATAACTATTTACTATCTAGTCTACCTAGTTAAAACAAATAGAAACCTATGAAATAAAACCTAAGATAGCTACAATGTAACTATTATTTATTTTGTAGCTAGCTTAGGTTTGATTTTACAGGTAAGTATTTAGTTTTAAAAAGAAATTATTTAGGTAATAATTGTAATTTTAATTTAGATTTATTTTAATTATATTCAAGTTAGGGGGGTTAGGGTTAGACTTAGGGTTAGGGTTACGTTACGGTTAGGGTTAGGTTTAGGGGTTAATATATTTATTTAGTGTTCGTGATGTGGGAGGCCAGATGTTTAGGGGTTAATATCTTTAGTATAGTGACAGCGACATTTGGGGAAGCAGATTAGGGTTAATAACTGTAATGTAAGTGGCGGCGATATCGGGAGCGGCAGATTAGGAGTTAATCGTTTTATTTAGGTGGCGGCAATGTTAGGGACAGAAGATTAGGGGTTAATAAATGTAATGTAGTGGCGACGATGTTAGGGGCATCAGATTAGGGGTGTTTAGACTTGATTTTTATGTTAGGGTGTTAGGTTAAAATATAACTTTTTCTTTCCCCATAGACATCAATGGGGCTGCGTTACGGAGCTTTTTTTTCGCGATCACAGGTGTTAGGCTTTTTTTTGCCGGCTCTCCCCATTGATGTCTATGGGGAAATCGTGCACGAGCACGTCAAAACACTGCTTGCATTTGGGTGATGTATGGAGCTCAACGCCACCATATCTTCTGCACAAGCCGGGTTTTTAAAAACTTTTAACAGCAGCGCTATAGGGAGGTGAATTAACAACTCTTTTGTGGCTCTCGTTAATTTCCCTATAGCGCTGAAAACTTGTAATCTAGCTGATAAGTTGGTAATATGTGTTTGTGTGTGTGTTTAAGAGAGAGGGTACGTGTTTCTATGATGTGTGTGTTTTCTGTCTGTGAGTTCTTCTGTGTGTGTGTGTTTCTGTGTGAGTGTTTTCCTGTGTATGCATGCTTCTATGTGTGAATGCTTCAGTGTGTGTGTTAGTCTGTGTTTGTGTGTGTGAGTGTTTATTTGTGAGTGCTTCTGTATGAGTGCATCTATGTGAGTCTATGTGTCTTTTTGAGTGCTTCTGTGAGAATGCGTTTCTGTGTGTGAGTGCTTCTGTGGGTGTGTGCGAGTGTGTATTTCTGTTTGTGTGCTTCTATGTGATTGTGTGTGTTTTTGTGTGTCTTTGAGTGAATGTGTCTGTGAATGAGTGTCTGTGTGAGTAGTTCTATATGAGTTTGTTTCTGTGTTTGATTGTTTCTGTGTGAGTGTGCTTCTGTGTGTGTGAGTGCTTCTCTGTTAGTATGTATGATTCTGTGTGGGTCTGTGAGAGTGTGGGTGTATTTCTGTGTGAGTGCTTCTGTGTGAGTATTTGTGTATGTTTCTGTGTGTGTGTATCTCTGAGTGATCTTGTTTTACTGTTGGGGGGTTGTTTGTATTTTTTTTTACACCTAAAAGAGCTGATTTCTTTTGGGCAATGCCCTGCAAAATGCCCTTTTAAGGGCTATTGGTAGTTTAGGCTAGGTTTTTTTTTTTTTTTTGGGGGGGGGGGGGCTTTTTTATTTTGATAGGGCTATTAGATTAGGTGCAATTAGTTTAAATATCTGATAATTTGTTTTTCTTTTGTATAATTTAGTGTTTGTTTTTTTGTAATTTAGGTAATTGTATTTAATTTATGTAATGTATTTAATTGTTTTGTAATGTTAGGTGTTAGTGTAACTCAGGTTAGGTTTTATTTTACATGTAAATTTGTATTTATTTTAGCTTGGTAGTTAGTAAATAGTTAATAACTATTTAGTAACTATTGTACCTAGTTAAAATAAATACAAACTTGCTTGTAAAATAAAAATAAACACTAAGCTAGCTACAATGTAACTATTAGTTATATTGTAGCTAGCTTAGAGTTTATTTTACAGGTATTTAGTTTAGGATTTATTTAGGTAATGATAGTAATTTTTATTTAGATTTATTTTAATTATATTTAAGTTAGGGGGTGTTAGGTTTAGGGTTAGTAAATTTAGTATAGTGGCGGCGACATTGGGGGCGGCAGATTGGGGTTAATAATTTTAGGTAGGTGGTGGCGATGTTAGTGACAGTAGATTAGGGGTTAATAATATTTAACTAGTGTTTACAATGTGGCGGTTTAGGGGTTAATATGTTTATTATAGTGACTTTAACACACAAGGATAACAAGGGCACTATAAAGGCAAGCTCCTCACTAGTTTAATTACTTAAGATACTATATTTGTTTTAGTATCAATGTATTGTATTTCTTATGAGGAGTGGTGCTAGCATCTGGTACTGAAATTGCAGAACAATTGGGATAGGCTCCCTGGAAAGAGATGCTATGTAGAACTCTCTGCCCAGACTGGGGTAGAGACCACTGATCTGTTTAAAATTTAACTTTTATTTATTACTTTAAAAAGATGGGCGGACATGGACAATTAAAATCACTCTATCTCTAGTTGCTACTAGCAACCCTCTATAGTTGCTATTAGGCAATATGTGAGACCGATTGTTTCTTATATTATCCTTTGTTATATATGGGATTTCATTGGTACTCACATTTGAATCACCTTGGAATAAAATAGGGATAATGGGAGCCCTGTAATAGGTATCTGTAAGTGTGTTATTTCCTCATTATTTGTTGAGGCTTTGTTCAAAGAAATTTTTGTGAATTAATATGAGCAATTTATTTGATTTATTAGCCTAGGTTAGTAGAGAGACCTCTCATGCTTTATTCACATGGACATGAGGGACTTCTCATGCTTTATTGACATGGACACATAGATCATTACTGTGTAGTTCTTATTGTTTTGAAGTATACTTCACTTGTTTGCACTAGTCTATAATCACCCTTATTTATATGTGAATTTATTCAGTCAATATCAGTTCTGCCCTTCACTTAAATTTTTCTGTGATCATATGGTTGTCATCTCTCTTGTTTAGGGTTATATTCCCCTTATAGGTTTGAAAATATACTGGGTAATAACAACCGTGTTGTGATTCCTATCAGGTCTAGTAATTTACAAATTCGGGCCTGTCTTCCCTCTAATCGCTGTGGAATAAAGCGATTTTGTATCTCTTATATAACACTATTATCTAAATTGACATTCTTGTCATTCTGAATGGCAATTTTGTGATTTGGTTATGCCTGATACCAGAATCCTTAGCTGGTACAGTGCAATCGTGGTATGTTATTTTTAGCCCCACTTCTTATAATGGCTTATAATTACGTGTGGTCTGTTAGATTCAATGACACCTTATATTTTATTTAGTTATGTTAATGCTGTTATTGCGGGTGTCATCTTTCACACTATTAACTCAGTGGTAATTTACTTAATAATAGCGTCTGTGTATGTGAGCTTCTTATGCTGGTAATATTATTAAGAGTTTCACCTTATGTAATGTTACTTGTTATTATTACAATTCCTTTTATTGGTGGATACTTAATTATGTTACATGTATCTCACAGCATAGCTTGGTGATAATTATGAATTGGTATTGTAAACACACATTCATGCAGCACCCACAGTCTACTTGGCTTCTGCAGATCTTAAGACCCGTTATAAATGTATCAGCAGCGTTAGAGTTCAAGCTGCACTCGATAATACTCGTATATTGCCTCTGTTTACACTGTTACCAAGTTTGGCTATACTTGTATGCGCTGCTAACTATGAAACCCGTTATAAATATATCAACAGCATCTACATTGGAATTCAAGCAACACTTGATAGTACTTGTTTTTTATCTCTATTTGCACTGATGCCAAGTTTGGCTATACTTATATGCGCTGCTGATTATGTCAAGTTTGTATCGTAATGTGTGCCCCGATTCCCTTAGTAGTATGATACTGTCCGCTTATGGTTTGCGGCTATCTTACCAGCATTTATTCCCTAACTGCCATTTTAAGTTGTACTCGTTAAACTCAGGCTATAATCTTAACCTTGTCACCGTTGTATGGTCTTTTCCAGTTGCGGCTATATTAACAACCTGTACTGCTATGTAACTGTACCCTCCTCTCACTTGTTAGAACGCGCTAGTGTTATTCGTTCATCAACAATAATAACTTATAGTTTCACTTGTATCTTTGTCACAATCATACCATTTTAACTATTAGGCTAATACGCTTTCACACACTACTATCATATATCATGTTCCCATTGACCCTTGGTTATTTAGTTTAGCAACTAAGATAGATTAAATTAAAAAGACATATAGCTTTCTAGTGGGACCCCATCGTCCCACGCAACCCCCCTGACGCGTTTCGCCAACTAAGGCTTTATCAAAGGTGGCGGGCCGCCGATTTTCAAAGTATTTATTTATTTCCTTTTGCGGAAGTTCCGCCTCTACCATAATTTAATTCATTGTATTGGCTGTCAATCATGTGTGTGCAGCCTATTGGGATCAATGTGTATAATACTCTGCTGTGTTTTAAGGTCGATCGCTGAATTAAAGCATTAAGGTGGATATGTTTTGCTTTCAAATGTTAAGGTGGACATATTTTATTTTGCCGTACAAATTCTTCATTCCTATCTTCCATATGATCATTGCCCATTTCATCAAATTGATTTCTATAGATCATGAATATAAAGTAATCATGATTCTTTGTTATTGACCCATTTGCTGTTGTGTTTTTTAAGATCAGTTGCTGATTCGGATTTTTAAGGTGGATATATTTTTCTTTTCAGTAAAGATCCATTCTTTCCTATCTGTTCGATGTAGGGATTCACTATTTCATTGTATTAATTTCTATAGGTTATGGGCAGAAAGTTGGTTATAATTCTTTGTTGTTGACCCGTTTTATTTCTTAATATTATAATTATGATTCTCCACTATCGAAGATAGTTTAATTATTTATTGAGGGAAGTTTTTTTTTTTGTTTTTTTTTAAGTTTTCAAAAGAGCTTTATTAAACTTATCATGTTTACAAGTAAAAATATGCGAATAATGAAAAAAAAACAAAAGAACAATACAGATGCAAATATAGCAATGCGAGGACACAATCCGTCCTCTAAACTGTCTATAGACATATATTGTGAAATGAATGATATACTGTTCAAGGAAGTACTGATAACACAGTCATTAACAAAGATATATAGTGGTACTTTATAACACAGTTGGGGGAGACCCAAAGGTCTCTTGGCCAGGTAAAGGGGGGAAGGGATAGAGGTCTAAGGGTGAGATGAGGGGGAAGGGAGGAGGGTTGAATGATATATTGTCGGTCGTGAGTGGGTGTTTCAAAAGAAAACCATCTGGGTCTAGTCAGAACTATCCCTAGGTCAGATCTCTCATTCCCCCCGGAAAAAGCTAAGAGGGAGTGAGAACATTAGGTCTCCAGGTTGTATCATAAATGTCTTTCCAGTCGGCCCATGTAAGCTCAAATAGGTCGGAATTACCTAGGTTATAAAATATGCTTTTTTCCATATTATATAAGTAGGCCATATAGGAGCAAACTCTCGTCCAGCTAGGTGAGGGCTCTGATTTCCAGTCACAGGCTATCAGGTGTTTGATGGACATGAAGAGGTATATACTTATGTAAGCATGGTGTTTAGGGATAGAATGAATACCTATGTGTAATAGGGCAACTGCAGGAGAGCTACGTAAGGAGATTCCCAGTTTGGAAAGGGCTCCAAAGCATTTTGTCCATAAAGGGCGTATTTTAGGGCATTCCCACCAAATGTGTAAAGAGTCCCCTCTCTGACCACAACCTCTCCAACAGTATGGAGATGCGCTAGGGAATATTTTAGCTAGCCTGGTGGGCACATAGTACCAATGGGCCACCAACTTATAATAAGTTTCAAATAGGGTGGTGCAATGTACGGCTTTTTTGGTTCGTTCAAGCGCTTGTTCCCAATCATCTACTGTGAGCGGTTTGTCTAGCAGGGAACACCACTTTGCAAGGTGGGGGGCCGGATCTGGGTTTGGTTCAGAGTCCAACAGGGTGTAATGTCTGGAGAGGGGTCTATATAGCCTCTTTCCTTGGTTCCAAGTGGACTCCCACGGGGTCAGTGGGCGGTTTGACTGAGGCTTGAAGCCCCAGGCAGTCAAAAAGCTTTTAATTCTGTAGTATTCAAATTTCAGGATATGGGGTAAGGCCACATCAGCCCCCAATTGGGACGCAGATTTAAATCCACACTCCGATGGCGGTAGCCAGAGGTCCGAGACCACCTTTATTCCGATTTGGGTCCATCTCAGAGGATGGGCATCCTGTAGGCCTACTAATAGGCCGGACAATGAGGTTATGGGAGAGGGGTGAGGGGCAATTTGTCTAGAGTGGCGGATTTTGTCCCAGAATTGCAGGCATTCCTGGATGATGGGGTTTATCAGGGATAGTTCCCTACGGCAATGGGTCGGCGTCCAAATCAGGTCACGCAAAGTTAGGTTATAGGGTAGTGAGGCCTGTTCAATGGAGTGCCATTTGCAGGAAGGCTGCATGACTCCCCATTGTGAGATATGGGTGAGCATGGCTCCCTCGTAGTATCTTACTATTGAGGGAGAGCCCAGACCGCCCCTTGACCTAGGTAGCTGTAGCACTCTCTGCGCCACCCTTGGGGGCTTGTCCTGCCATATATGTTTAGTAATTTCGCTCTGAAACTGTAATAGAATGTGCCTGGGAACTCTGATTGGCAGACAGCAGAATAAGTATGTGAGACGAGGTAAAAAAGACATCTTTAACGCTGCGATCCGCCCTAACCACGAAACTTACGAGAGGTTCCAGCTCTTGCTGAGGGAGCGAAGCTCCGATAGCAAAGGGAGGTAATTGTCCCTGATAATCCGGGGGAAGTCGTTGGATAATTTGACTCCTAAGTGGGTCACTGAAGTTTCCGACCATCTAAAAGGATATTTGATTTTTAGAGGGGCCATAGACGAGCTCTGGAAGCCTTGCGTGTAGATCTCAGTTTTGGGAATGTTTAGTTTGTAATGAGAGTGGGCACTAAATTCCTTAACTATCAGTAAGAGTCTAGGGAGGGTGGACGCGAGATCTGAGGAAAAAAGGGTGATATCGTCCGCAAATAAAGCTATATTGTGCTTGGTGCCACATAGGGTAATCCCACTCATGTGTGGGTCAAGTCTAATTTGTTCTGCCAACAGCTCGATGGCCAACGCGAAAAGTAGGGGTGACAGGGGGCAACCCTGCCTAGTCCCATTGGAGATTTGGAAAGGGGGGGTTTGGAAACCAAGTCCCTTTATCGAAGCGGAGGGAGTAGAGTATAAGGCTTTAATTGCTCCCATGCGGGAACTCGGGAATTGAAAGGCATCAAGTACTTCCCACAGAAACCGCCATCTCACCCGATCAAAGGCCTTTTCTGCGTCTAATGATATAATCGCCATAGGTTTATTAAGGCTGGACGACAGGGACATCACATTCAAGAGTCTTCTAGTATTATCTGGACCCTCTCTTTTGGGGATAAATCCAACTTGGTCTGGGTTGATTAAATAGGGGAGGAGGTTGGCAATACGGTTAGCTAGAATTTTGGAGAAGAACTTAATATCAGTGTTGATTAGCGAGATTGGCCTATAGCTGGCACAGAGAGAGGGGTCTTTATTAGGTTTCAGTATAGTCACAATAGTGGCTTCAAGGAATTCACTCCTAAATTTGCCTTCATTTCTGGCTAAATTGAAGAGTCTAAGAAGCAGGGGGGAGAGTTCTTGGATATAGGTTTTATAGAAATGCACTGGGAAGCCATCTGGACCAGGTGATTTAAATGATTTAGAGTTCTTGATAACCAGTTGCACTTCTCTAAGGGTGAATGGCGAATTTAAGGTGTCTTTTTGATCAGGTGAGAGGGACGGTAGGTTCAATGCTTTTAAGTACTCACGGATGGAGTCTTCTGAGGTCACTGGGGGGTTCTCAGATTTTTCTATGTTATAAAGGTTGGAGTAAAACTCAGCAAAAGCCTCCCCTATTTGTGAGGGAATTTTAAGAAGGGAACCTCCTTTGACAATGCCATGAATACGTGAGATACTAGTTCTGTTTCTGAGTTTATTGGCTAAGAGAGTATCCGCCTTATTGCCCTTATAGAAGTATAGTTGCTTAAGTTTAGTTAAGTTGTCCTGGGTTCTCCGAAGCTCTAGCTGGGATATGTGATTTTTAATGTTGGTGATTTGGGTCGTTAAGGAGTTAGTAGGCTTTACTCTATTTAGGGCCTCTAATTCTCTAAGTTTAATGTGAGACTGAGACAGCGAGAGTCCCTCTTGCCTTCGTAGTTTAGCCTGTTCGGAGATCATTAAGCCTCTTATGGTTGCTTTAGTAGCTCCCCAGAGGGTGTCATCACCCACATGTGCCCGGTCATTGATTTCTAGAAAGTGTCTGATTTCTGTACGTAATTTTTCTCTGAGGGGGATATCTTGCAAAAGGGTGTGGGGCATGCGCCAGGAGGGTCTAGAGCGAGTGGTATTTGAGGATATGAGGTCGGCGGTAACGCAGTCGTGATCGGACCAAGGGCAAATATAGATGGCCGTGTTAGTGACTAGATCTAGGGAGTCTGCCGTAGAGAATATGTAGTCGAGTCTGGCGTATTGTCGATGTGGCTGTGAGTAGTGTGTGTAGTCTCGGTCCTGAGTGTGAATAGCCCTCCAAATGTCAAAGAACCCTGAGCCTGTCATAAGTGTACGGAATTTCGCTGCAAGCCGTTCCGTAGGGGGAGGAACCCTAGCTAAGTCAGAGGATTTTCTATCTAGTTTCGGTTCCCAGGTCATGTTGAAGTCACCCGAGATAATAACCCTGCCTTGTTTGTGCTGGAAGATGACATGGAGAATGTGTTTGAGGCACTTAGGTTGGTGAGTGTTGGGTAGGTAGACTGATACGAGTGTATAGAGCACGTGGTTAATGTTACAGATTAGGATAATATATCTGGCCTGTGGGTCTCTGATGGTCAAGACTGGTTCAATAGCTAGTCTCTTATGTAAGAGAATTGCAGTGCCCCTGGCTTTTTTGGTAAAGGGAGCATGTTCGATGTGCGTGTAATCCCTAGAGGAGAGTCTGATCGGTTCATCGTTTAACCAATGCGTCTCTTGGAGGAACACTATGTCAGGATTGTGGTGTTTCAGCGAGCGCAATAGGAGACTTCTCTTAAAGGGAGTATTAAGTCCTCTAACATTTTGGGTAAGAAACCTCAAAGGAGAGGAGGTCATGTCTAGTAGTGATTGAGAGTTGGGGCCGGGAAGTCGTAGTACCTAGGTCTGGAAGACAAAATGGGGGAAATGAAGAGGGGGGGAGATAAGTAGGAGAGGAGGGCACTTAGTAGTGCCTCTGGTGTGGTGGAAGTAGTCCACCTCAAGAGAGCCCTAGTGTGGGCTTCAATTGGGGGGCTGAATGAACAGCTCCGGAGCTAGCACAGCGAAGCAGAAACGTCAGCCCCGCTCCAGGGACATATTTGTCATAGTATAAAGTGCTTAAATCAAAACAATTACAAAACAGCAGATAACATAACTTATCATAACTTATAATATATAACTTATTCCATAAGTGAACATTGTGGCGGCTTAGAGAGTCTCACAGGAACCTTGCCTGCCTCAAGATGCAGGCTAGTCAGAAGGAGCCATCAGGAGAGACCCAATAGCCGACATATTTCTAAACTAGGTCAAGTAACTTCTGAAGGAGCCTATTCAGCAGGCTCAGGATGTCCTTGAGAAACTTGCAGATGTTGTGTCTTGGGTCTTTTTATTCTCTGTTCTTTTGTTGACCATTCAGGAGCTGAAGCTCTCAAGGCAGATTGAGGTTGAGCCCGTACATTTAGGGGGTCGACTAATAAACCCCATGAGGCCAACAGAGTCGTACCCTGCGAGGGTGTAGTGATGGTTATGGACTGGTTATCTTTGGTAACTATGAGTCTGGTTGGGAACCCCCATCGGTATCGGTAGTTAGCCTTGCGCAGAGCAGTGGTCACTGACTGGAAGTGTCGACGCTGTTGGAGGGTGTGTGCTGAAAGGTCAGGTAATATTTGTACCCCCTCGAACCTTCCACTTAGGTTTGGTTTACGATAAGCAGCTTGAAGGAGGCGATCTTTATATAAGTAGCTATGAAAGCACACCACAATGTCCCTCGGCTTGTCAGAACTCACCGACCTGGGGCGCAATGCCCTATGCGCTCTCTCCATTGTGCCAGACAGGCCTTCAGGGGTGCCTATCAGCTCTTTGAAGAGGTCTTGAAGGTAGCCTTGGATATCTGCTGGAGCCACCGTTTCTGGGACTCCTCTGAATCTGATATTACTTCGCCTCGATCTGTCCTCCATGTCAGCCAGGTTAGATTCTAATTGTGAGATCTGCTCAGCCAGATTTTCAGCATAGGCCAGGATGTTGGATTGGTCCACAGCTTGATCATCTTGCTTGCGCTCCAGCGCATCAACTCTGTCACCAATTTCTGAAATTTCCTTTTTGAGTTCAGCAGAGCTGCGTTGGATTTCTTTGGTGATGGACTTAGTCTGGATGGCCAGGAGTTTCTTGAGCGATGATTCTGTAGTGTAATGTTGGGAGGAAGATGCTGAGTGTTGGCTAGATTGAGATTCTTCATCTTGGGAATCCGGTTCACTCATTTCACCTCCTGGGTGGGGTGGGGGTTCCTTAGAAACGTGGGCAAAATGGTCAAAGACTGTCTTCCTAGGTTTGGGGTTAGACTTTGAATGTTTCTTTATCATGTGAGGCATCTTATAGGTTAATGATTAGATCTCTGGAAGGCAAGATAGTAAATCTCTGGAGGCTCAAGAGCAATATCCTGCTGTTTTGGAAGAAATTCAAGGGTTATACATACTAAAATCAAGCACGTAGTTTACATAATACCTATCGCATAGTTGGAGCGGGGCTGATTCACACCTCGAAAGGAGAAATTACATGAGTGTACAGTTTTGTTACCACCACGCTAGTCCCTCACCTCGGGGAGTAGGGGGATACGACCCGAAGGAAGGGGGAAGGGAGTTGGAAGTGACCCACCCGGACTAGCCGGGCGGGAGCGGGGAGGTGAGGGGTTAGGCAGCAGGAGATTGAAATCAGTCAATATACCACAGGTGTTTTGTTAATTCAGTAGGGGCGAACCTGACTGTGTCAAAATATAAGGTGAGAGAGTGAGATTAATACACAGACGGCCTTATAAACCTAGATTACCTGGAGCAGTGGCCCCTGTCAGTTAGTGCACAGAGCGAGAAGCTAAGTTTGCTTCCTCAGATAGTTAATAATTCGGGTAAATGCAGTAAACAGGCAGGAGCAACTGGGGTTCAGGGAAAGTGGAATCACAAGACCTGTAGAGGAGAGAACAAAAGTTATGCAAGGGCGATACAATCAGATAGGATAAAGCAATTTCACTCTAATCCAGGCCTCTGAGAGATAGAGGCTAATAACCAGTTAGGATCTGTGGAAGACCTGTGGAAAAGAACAATTGTTATGAAGTGACACTACACCTTAGGTATAAGGCCTAAGGACAATTGCGCTGACGCAGCAGCCCTTCACATTTATATTTTTAGTAAGGATTCAGACTAGAGTCCCTCGGTCTCCAAGGAATGGAGTGTGAGTGGAGTAGCAGAGATTGGGTTCTCTGGGTTATCTGACCAGAAAGGAAGCTGTGTAAGTTATTATCCAAAGGTGGGGTCAATTATTTTCTTCTCAGGTTATGCAGTAAGAGAGGATTCACAGTCAATGTTACTGAATGCAAGACTCTCAAGGCTGATCTTTTTGAGTCCACTCAGCCTTTAAAATGGGTAAATTAGTGTGGATGCCGAACGTATGTGGTTGTCCTCCGTGGATGGGTCCAGGGACAGAAGTTAACATTGGGATGCTTATGTAGCAGGATGCTGACTTGTATGGGGGCTGTATAGCGAGCCAGGAAGAATGGCTTAGGCAGTTCTCCTTTTATCTATGGTAGCAGCTCTCTGTACTATGGGTTTGTGAGTATGTGCAGGCTGTTCACTGATGCGGGATATGCAGCTGACAGTGTCCTAAGATTTTAATGTACTGCCCAGTTTACAATATCAGGGAACTCCTCGACAGCAGTGATTGGCAAGGTAATTTCATGCACATCTAGCTGCTCCCTTATTAACAGGCTTGTGGGGAGCCCTAAACTGTCCCCCTCTCTAGAAGATCCAGCCAGTCGCAAGTGTAACTTCTGTAAGGAGGTGTAGTACGTTAGACTGCCCGGTGTTATGACAGTGTTATAAGAGTTACTCAGCTCGTCAGCAAGGGTTGTGTTCAGATATGTCCGGAGCGGAGCCCCGACCCTCCGGACTATATCACTGCGCTACTGCTAGGCTTGCTTTCACCTCGGCTAACAGGTGGGTCAGTATCAGGGTGAGGAGCGTCTCTAAGCACCAAAACAGACAAAAAAGTGAGTCTTACCAGCTCCTCGTAGATGATGTCATGCAGCACTCTCGTCCTCCGCTGCCAAGGGGGCCTGGTATTGTCGGAAGGCTGGGCTGCAAGATGGCGGGTGTTCGCGCCAGAGATTTGAAAGGCGCTCTTTACCTCAAAAGGTATCGCTGTAGAGTTACTAGAGGCTCGAAAAAGAAGCAGGCTGCGGGATCGGCAGAGAAGCACTCCAGCACTCCAGGGGTCAGAACCAAAGATGGTGCGGTATTGCGGCAGACTCCCGATTCCACTCCGCTTTACCTGTCAGTCTGCAATCTGCCGCACCCTAGCGGAGCCCCGACCCTCCGGACAGCAGCAGCAGAGACAGGAGGTATTTGATGGTTAGTCCACAGCCAAGATCAGTATAGCCAGGTTCTTGTTCCTTGACCGTTAGTTGCACAACGGTCTCCACCCGGCGGGCCGGTCTCCCGTAGCAATCTATGGGAGGCTGAGTTCGGAGGCTATATACCTCTATTTGAACCCAGTCCTAGTCTCAGAAGGGATCTCACTCACTTTAGAGGGTGTTATAAAGGTTCCCAAAGCAGTCCTTTTCTCAATAAATGCTAGTTATTTGCAGTTAAGAGAGAGAGCTCTCCAGGAACACGTCTCTCCAGCTTGGCGGCTAGCTCCGCCCCCTGAGGGAAGGTTTTTACGCAAGATTTATTATTTTCATCCTGCATTCATCTCTTTTAATAACCATGTCATTTGTATGCATCATATGGTTGCTTTGGAGTGTCAAGGAAAGAGTGATCATTTCCATCTATCCATCTATTGTGTTGTTAATGTTTGTTCTCCCTCTGGAAGATTTGTCTGTGCCTTTGCCGTTCCTTTATATAACTAATATATTTCAATAATTCATATTGGATTATATAGTTCTCCTTAAATTTATACCAGTTAAAGTATTTTGCTATTCTCCATGTTGGAAATTGATACTCTTGGAATGTGTCATCCTGAAATTCTTTGAGTTGTGTAACTCTTGATTACTATTGTTTTGCTGGATATTAAATTTTTTTGAGTACAGTGAGATATAATTTTATTTTTTTGTATATTTTTTATTTTTTTATTTTTTTTATTATTTTTTACTGTTTGGTAAGTGGTTGTTCACAAGTTTCTTATTTATTGTTGTGCAGTGGTTACTTGCATTGTTTATTTTATAAATTTTTAGTAATGTTCATTGTCCCCTGAGTTGAATTTTTGGGTTTTGAACCTGTATCATATATTTTTTGTTGTCCTGTAAGGCCTACCAATTTTTAGTGTCCCAGTGATTCATATATTATGAAATAATGTGCTATTGTGTCTATCCTTGCTGTGCTAGTTTTCCTTGATTGTGGTGATGTAATAGTGCCTTTCTTATTTTTTATTTAATTAAAATATCTGAGTGGGTAGATAGGTTTATCCATTTATTTGTGTTCTAAAAAAATTATATACATATATGATACCCTGAAACTCCTAAAATTCTTGTACAACTTTTTATCTTCAGATTTGCAAATTTTTTGTATATTTGAAATAGTTTTTTTGTTTTTTTCTGTAATTGCCAAGATTTTCTTTCCTTGCCATTATTAATATTCTATACAGAACTTAACCTTGTTTCTCTATAGAAATACAAAGAAATTATTGTTTTCATTTATTCCATTTGGATGTACTGAATTTAGTAAGTATATCCACTTGCTTTCAGCTTTGAGCAGAGCTGTTTCTAAATCTCCTCCTCTTACTCCTAGTTTAATGTGTTCTACTCCCCAACATTGTAGACCTTTAGGGCTAGAGTTATGTTTTAATAGGAAGTGTGATGCCACACTAGTTATAGCTTTGCCATCAGCCACATCTTTTCTGGCATTCTTGATGTTTCTTAGATGTTCCATTAAACGTACTCTTATCTGACGAGTCGTCATGCCTACATAATATAGTTGGCACGTGCATTGCAATACATATATTACCCCCTGGGTGTTGCAACTGATATATTTGTTTATTTTATGAGTTTGTCCAAACCTATGAGTTATGGTATCAGTTCTTTTGATATATTGACATGTGGAGCATGTTCCACATTTGAAGGAACCTGGAGTGAAAGCAGTCATTGTTCTTTTTCTGCTGTAGTGACTCTGTGTTAGCATGTCTTTCATATTTTTGGACCGTCTAAATCCAATTTCTGGTTTTTCTCCCAGCTGCATTTTTAATACTGGGTCAGATGTTAAGACGTGCCAGTGTTTCTGGATGATTTCTTTTATTTGGTTGGTTTGCGAAGTATAAGTCAAGATCAATCTAGTTTTATTATATTTTTGTTTGTTCTTTTTCCTTAATAATTCTCTCCTATTGATGTTAATTGCTTTGTTTTTTTGCTTTTTTTGATACTTGTCTTACTGTATCCTCTTATGGTTAATCTTTCTTCAAGTTCTTTGGCTCTGATTTTGAAGGTACTTAGATCCGTGCAGTTACGTCTAGTTCTCAGAAATCCTCTTAGAGTACCCGGAGCATGGGCACTCAATTTGTGCAGTAGACTGTTCGTTGCGGTCTTCTTCCTGTAAAGATCTGTAGTTATTCTTCCATCTTCCTCTTTTATTATTCTCAGATCTAGGAAAGCAATTTCTTTTTGGCTCATTTCCGATGTTAATCGGATATTTAGATAATTTCTATTCAATATGCTCAGAAATTCTTGTAGCATTTCATATGAGCCCTCCCATATGAACAAAATATCGTCAATGAATCTTATCCATAGGGGTATATGGTCTGTGTATTGGATGTTATTTTCAGTGAATACATATTCCGCCTCCCACCAGCCCATAAATAAATTAGCGTAAGTGGGGGCGCATGCTGTCCCCATTGCTGTTCCTCATGTCTGTAAATAAAACCCATTGTCAAAGGTGAAGAAATTATATTGTAAGACAAATTTCAATAGGTCAATGATGAATTTGTTGTGATTTTCATTTTCTTCAGATTTTTGTTCCAGAAAGTATCTCACTGCCTGTACTCCCTTGTCGTGATCTATGGAAGTGTATAACGCTTCTACATCAGTTGTCACAAGCCATGTGGTTTTGTCAATGTATACGTTGTCTAACTTTTGTAGAACCTCCATAGTGTCCTGTACATACGAGGGCAACTCCTGTACGAAATTCCTTAACCTGTGGTCGATATATTGACTCGCTTTCTCTGTGAGACAACCTATACCTGATAGTATTGGTCTCCCGGGGGGGTTTGCCTGGTTTTTGTGTACCTTTGGAATAAGGTATAATGTGGCTACTTTTGGATTTGGTACTTCCAAAAATTTATTTTCTTTATCTGTTATTATTGCATCTTTATATGCTTTACTGATCATGTAGTTATAAATTTGTCGGTATCCCTCGATGGGATTGAATAACAGTTTAGAATAGCATTTTTTGTCATTGAGCTGTTTGTTCACTTCTCGCAAGTACATTTCCAATGGCCAGATTACGATGTTACCCCCTTTGTCCGAATTGCGAATGACCACATCCTCCCAATCTTGAATTTCTCTGAGCGCCATTTTCTCTTTGTAGGATAGATTTTGTGTTTTGGGGTTCAATTTTAAGTCTGTGATTTCTTGACAAACCAAATTGTTAAAAACCTGTATTTGAGGCGAGTGAATGCTTTTTGGAACATAGGTAGATTTATTTCTTAGTTTACTTCTCCATTTTTGTTCTATTTCATTAGTATTTTCATCCAATAGTTCTTCTAAGTCCCTTAGACTGCTTAATTGCTCCAGGCTCCATCCTTCCGGAGGGGGTGTATTGTTGAACTGTTTTTTCAAAGCTATTTTCCTTAAATATAATTGAATATCTTTAATTACTTCAAACTTGTTGGTATCTTGTGATGGGCAGAAAGATAATCCTTTTGATGAGATAGAGATATGTGATTTGTTTAAAGGTATTTTAGATAGATTTATTACTCTCATTGTCTCATCCCCAGATTGGAGAAGGGGCTCGGTGCTCTCGGGGGTCTCCTGGGGTCTCTCCAGTTCTTTTGTCCTTGAGGTTTGTGATTGTAATCTCTGGCTGGTCTTTTGTTTGTACCTCCCTCCCCTTCTGACCTGCCTCCCCCTTCTCCTTGGTCTAAAAAATTCTGTTTTCTCTTGTTTCTGGTGTGCATTCCTGAATTGTGGGTTACAGTGGAAGTACTTGGACCTTCCTCATTAGCTGATTCCGTATCATCCCCATCCGTGTCTGAAATGTCACTTTGGACAATATTTACTTTGGTATTTTTGGTGGGATTTTTAAAAAAGCCTTTTTGTCTCCATCTGTATACCTTTTGATTTGAAAAATCTTGTATATCACAATTTAATTTCCCTATCTTAGAGTTTTTTAATTCTTCATATTGATCTAATTCTTTCTGATATGTTTTATACAATTTTTCAAAATTTGAATTTGTTTCAAATTTTTTTAGAACCTCATTTTGTTCCTGTATTATAGCCTCCAATCTTTCATATTCAGTTTGATCATGCTTCATTAAGATTTTCATTAATTTCTTGGAGCATTCACTCAGCGCTTCTTCCCATTCTGTTGTTAATTGTTGGTTTTTAAATTGAAATGCTGGGAATAGCTGTATCCTCAGGCCCCTTTGAATCAGATCTTTCTCTATATATTTCTCAAAGAAATGCTTGTTCCACCAGGATTTATCCTGTTTATACATTGTTTTATGTATTTCTTTTAATGCTCCCTCTAGTGTGCTGCTTCCTGTACTTCCACTAGGAGTAGTATTACTTTCGTCAAAGACTTCATTGAAGTCTGCTGTTCTTTTTAACTGTCTAGCTTTTCTGTCTTGATCCCATGAGTAACTCAATTTGTTACAGTCTGTGTGCTCCTTTGTTTGGAAAACCTGATATTGTCAGGTAAAAATACTATGACTTTAACACACAAGGATAACAAGGGCACTATAAAGGCAAGCTCCTCACTAGTTTAATTACTTAAGATACTATATTTGTTTTAGTATCAATGTATTGTATTTCTTATGAGGAGTGGTGCTAGCATATGGTACTGAAATTGCAGAACAATTGGGATAGACTCCCTGGAAAGAGATGCTATGTAGCACTCTCTGCCCAGACTGGGGTAGAGACCACTGATCTGTTTAAAATTTAACTTTTATTTATTACTTTAAAAAGATGGGTGGACATGGACAATTAAAATCACTCTATCTCTAGTTGCTACTAGCAACCCTCTATAGTTGCTATTAGGCAATATGTGAGACCGATTGTTTCTTATATTATCCTTTGTTATATATGGGATTTCATCGGTACTCACATTTGAATCACCTTGGAATAAAATAGGGATAATGGGAGCCCTGCAATAGGTATCTGTAAGTGTGTTATTTCCTCATTATTTGTTGAGGCTTTGTTCAAAGAAATTTTTGTGAATTAATATGAGCAATTTATTTGATTTATTAGCCTAGGTTAGTAGAGAGACCTCTCATGCTTTATTCACTATAAGCTATTATTGTTGATGAACGAATAACACTAGCGCGTTCTAACAAGTGAGAGGAGGGTACAGTTACATAGCAGTACGGGTTGTTAATATAGCCGCAACTGGAAAAGACCATACAACGGTGACAAGGTTAAGATTATAGCCTGAGTTTAACGAGTACAACTTAAAATGGCAGTTAGGGAATAAATGCTGGTAAGATAGCCGCAAACCAGAAGCGGACAGTATCATACTACTAAGGGAATCGGGGCACACATTACGATACAAACTTGACATAATCAGCAGCGCATATAAGTATAGCCAAACTTGGCATCAGTGCAAATAGAGATAAAAAACAAGTACTATCGAGTGTTGCTTGAATTCCAATGTAGATGCTGTTAATATATTTATAACGGGTTTCATAGTTAGCAGCGCATACAAGTATAGCCAAACTTGGTAACAGTGTAAACAGAGGCAATATACGAGTATTATCGAGTGTTGCTTGAACTCTAACGCTGCTGATACATTTATAACCGGTCTTAAGATCTGCAGAAGTCAAGTAGACTATGGGTGCTGCATGAATGTGTGTTTACAATACCAATTCATAATTATCACCAAGGTATGCTGTGAGATACATGTAACATAATTAAGTATCCACCAATAAAAGGAATTGTAATAATAACAAGTAACATTACATAAGGTGAAACTCGTAATAATATTACCAGCATAAGAAGCTCACATACACAGACGCTATTATTAAGTAAATTACCACTGAGTTAATAGTGTGAAAGATGACACCCGCAATAACAGCATTGACATAACTAAATAAAATAAAATATAAGGTGTCATTGAATCTAACAGACCACACGTAATTATAAGCCATTATAAGAAGTGGGGCTAAAAATAACATACCACGATTGCACTGTACCAGCCAAGGATTCTGGTATCAGGCATAACCAAATCACAAAATTGCCATTCAGAATGACAAGAATGTCAATTTAGATAATAGTGTTATATAAGAGATACAAAATCGCTTTATTCCACAGCGATTAGAGGGAAGACAGGCCCGAATTTGTAAATTACTAGACCTGATAGGAATCACAACACGGTTGTTATTACCCAGTATATTTTCAAACCTATAAGGGGAATATAACCCTAAACAAGAGAGATGACAACCATATGATCACAGAAAAATTTAAGTGAAGGGTAGAACTGATATTGCCTGAATAAATTCACATATAAATAAGGGTGATTATAGACTAGTGCAAACAAGTGAAGTATACTTCAAAACAATAAGAACTACACAGTAATGATCTATGTGTCCATGTCAATAAAGCATGAGAAGTCCCTCATGTCCATGTGAATAAAGCATGAGAGGTCTCTATACTAACCTAGGCTAATAAATCAAATAAATTGCTCATATTAATTCACAAAAATTTCTTTGAACAAAGCCTCAACAAATAATGAGGAAATAACACACTTACAGATACCTATTACAGGGCTCCCATTATCCCTATTTTATTCCAAGGTGATTCAAATCGGAGTACCGATGAAATCCCATATATAACAAAGGATAATATAAGAAACAATCGGTATCACATATTGCCTAATAGCAACTATAGAGGGTTGCTAGTAGCAACTAGAGATAGAGTGATTTTAATTGTCCATGTCCACCCATCTTTTTAAAGTAATAAATAAAAGTTAAATTTTAAACAGATCAGTGGTCTCTACCCCAGTCTGGGCAGAGAGTGCTACATAGCATCTCTTTCCAGGGAGTCTATCCCAATTGTTCTGCAATTTCAGTACCAGATGCTAGCACCAATCCTCATAAGAAATACAATACATTGATACTAAAACAAATATAGTATCTTAAGTAATTAAACTAGTGAGGAGCTTGCCTTTATAGTGCCCTTGTTATCCTTGTGTGTTAAAGTCATAGTATTTTTACCTGACAATATCAGGTTTTCCAAACAAAGGAGCACACAGACTGTAACAAATTGAGTTACTCATGGGGTCAAGACAGAAAAGCTAGACAGTTAAAAAAAACAGCAGACTTCAATGAAGTCTTTGACGAAAGTAATACTACTCCTAGTGGAAGTACAGGAAGCAGCACACTAGAGGGAGCATTAAAAGAAATACATAAAACAATGTATAAACAGGATAAATCCTGGTGGAACAAGCATTTCTTTGAGAAATATATAGAGAAAATTCTGATTCCCAGGGGCCTGAGGATACAGCTATTCCCAACATTTCAATTTAAAAACCAACAATTAACAACAGAATGGGAAGAAGCGCTGAGTGAATGCTCCAAGAAATTAATGAAAATCTTAATGAAGCATGATCAAACTGAATATGAAAGATTGGAGGCTATAATACAGGAACAAAATGAGGTTCTAAAAAAATTTGAAACAAATTCAAATTTTGAAAAATTGTATAAAACATATCAGAAAGAATTAGATCAATATGAAGAAGAATTAAAAAACTCTAAGATAGGAAAATTAAATTGTGATATACAAGATTTTTCAAATCAAAAGGTATACAGATGGAGAAAAAAGGCTTTTTTAAAAATCCCACCAAAAATACCAAAGTAAATATTGTCCAAAGTGACATTTCAGACACGGATGGGGATGATACGGAATCAGCTAATGAGGAATGTCCAAGTACTTCCACTGTAACCCACAATTCAGGAATGCACACCAGAAACAAGAGAAAACAGAATTTTTTAGACCAAGGAGAAGGGGGAGGCAGGTCAGAAGGGGAGGGAGGTACAAACAAAAGACCAGCCAGAGATTACAATCACAAACCTCAAGGACAAAAGAACTGGAGAGACCCCAGGAGACCCCCGAGAGCACCGAGCCCCTTCTCCAATCTGGGGATGAGACAATGAGAGTAATAAATCTATCTAAAATACCTTTAAACAAATCACATATCTCTATCTTATCAAAAGGATTATCTTTCTGCCCATCACAAGATACCAACAAGTTTGAAGTAATTAAAGATATTCAATTATATTTAAGGAAAATAGCTTTGAAAAAACAGTTCAACAATACACCCCCTCCGGAAGGATGGAGCCTGGAGCAATTAAGCAGTCTAAGGGACTTAGAAGAACTATTGGATGAAAATACTAATGAAATAGAACAAAAATGGAGAAGTAAACTAAGAAATAAATCTACCTATGTTCCAAAAAGCATTCACTCGCCTCAAATACAGGTTTTTAACAATTTGGTTTGTCAAGAAATCACAGACTTAAAATTGAACCCCAAAACACAAAATCTATCCTACAAAGAGAAAATGGCGCTCAGAGAAATTCAAGATTGGGAGGATGTGGTCATTCGCAATTCGGACAAAGGGGGTAACATCGTAATCTGGCCATTGGAAATGTACTTGCGAGAAGTGAACAAACAGCTCAATGACAAAAAATGCTATTCTAAACTGTTATTCAATCCCATCGAGGGATACCGACAAATTTATAACTACATGATCAGTAAAGCATATAAAGATGCAATAATAACAGATAAAGAAATTTTTTTTTTGAAAGTACCAAATCCAAAAGTAGCCACATTATACCTTATTCCAAAGGTACACAAAAATCAGGCAACCCCCCCCGGGAGACCAATACTATCAGGTATAGGTTGTCTCACAGAGAAAGCAAGTCAATATATTGACCACAGGTTAAGGAATTTCGTACAGGAGTTGCCCTCGTATGTACAGGACACTATGGAGGTTCTACAAAAGTTAGACAACGTATACATTGACAAAACCACATGGCTTGTGACAACTGATGTAGAAGCGTTATACACTTCCATAGATCACGACAAGGGAGTACAGGTGGTGAGATACTTTCTGGAACAAAAATCTGAAGAAAATGAAAATCACAACAAATTCATCATTGACCTATTGAAATTTGTCTTACAATATAATTTCTTCACCTTTGACAATGGGTTTTATTTACAGACATGAGGAACAGCAATGGGGACAGCATGCGCCCCCACTTACGCTAATTTATTTATGGGCTGGTGGGAGGCGGAATATGTATTCACTGAAAATAACATCCAATACACAGACCATATACCCCTATGGATAAGATTCATTGACAATATTTTGTTCATATGGGAGGGCTCATATGAAATGCTACAAGAATTTCTGAGCATATTGAATAGAAATGATCTAAATATCCGATTAACATCGGAAATGAGCCAAAAAGAAATTGCTTTCCTAGATCTGAGAATAATAAAAGAGGAAGATGGAAGAATAACTACAGATCTTTACAGAAAGAAGACCGCAACGAACAGTCTACTGCACAAATCGAGTGCCCATGCACCGGGTACTCTAAGAGGATTACCAACAGGAGAATTTCTGAGAACTAGACGTAACTGCACGGATCTAAGTACCTTCAAAATCAGAGCCAAAGAACTTGAAGAAAGATTAACCATAAGAGGATACAGTAAGACAAGTATCAAAAAAGCAAAAAACAAAGCAATTAACATCAATAGGAGAGAATTATTAAGGAAAAAGAACAAACAAAAAGATAATAAAACTAGATTGATCTTGACTTATACTTCGCAAACCAACCAAATAAAAGAAATCATCCAGAAACACTGGCACGTCTTAACATCTGACCCAGTATTAAAAATGCAGCTGGGAGAAAAACCAGAAATTGGATTTAGACGGTCCAAAAATATGAAAGACATGCTAACACAGAGTCACTACAGCAGAAAAAGAACAATGACTGCTTTCACTCCAGGTTCCTTCAAATGTGGAACATGCTCCACATGTCAATATATCAAAAGAACTGATACCATAACTGATAGGTTTGGACAAACTCATAAAATAAACAAATATATCAGTTGCAACACCCAGGGGGTAATATATGTATTGCAATGCACGTGCCAACTATATTATGTAGGCATGACGACTCGTCAGATAAGAGTACGTTTAATGGAACATCTAAGAAACATCAAGAATGCCAGAAAAGATGTGGCTGATGGCAAAGCTATAACTAGTGTGGCATCACACTTCCTATTAAAATATAACTCTAGCCCTAAAGATCTACAATGTTGGGGAGTAGAACACATTAAACTAGGAGTAAGAGGAGGAGATTTAGAAACAGCTCTGCTCAAAGCTGAAAGCAAGTGGATATACTTACTAAATTCAGTACATCCAAATGGAATAAATGAAAACAATAATTTCTTTGTATTTCTATAGAGAAACGAGGTTAAGGTCTGTATAGAATATTAATAATGGCAAGGAAAGAAAATCTTGGCAATTACAGAAAAAACAAAAAAACAATTTCAAATATACAAACAATTTGCAAATCTGAAGATAAAAAGTTGTACAAGAATTTTAGGAGTTTCAGGGTATCATATATGTATATAATTTTTTGAATAATAAACACAAATGTCACACATTCCCCCCCCCCCTTTTTTTAGGCAATTTGAATATATCTATCACAAACAAAGTTTTTCAAAAAATCACCCAACATAAGAGCACCCTGGAGCACACTTAATAAGAAGCACAACACAAATCACCTTTGAGCACAACAAAATTAAGAGCACCATCAAAAAGCCACAATAGTAATGTAACAACTATTAGAAAGATCATTTCACAAAATCCAAGTTAGCTTACAACAATTATTATGATTCCACACCTTGGCACGAATCATTCACAAAAGTTTTTTAGAACACAAATAAATGGATAAACCTATCTACCCACTCAGATATTTTAATTAAATAAAAAATAAGAAAGGCACTATTACATCACCACAATCAAGGAAAACTAACACAGCAAGGATAGACACAATAGCACATTATTTCATAATATATGAATCACTGGGACACTAAAAATTGGTAGGCCTTACAGGACAACAAAAAATATATGATACAGGTTCAAAACCCAAAAATTCAACTCAGGGGACAATGAACATTACTAAAAATTAATAAAATAAACAATGCAAGTAACCACTGCACAACAATAAATAAGAAACTTGTGAACAACCACTTACCAAACAGTAAAAAATAATAAAAAAATAAAAAATATACAAAAAAATAAAATTATATCTCACTGTACTCAAAATTTTTTAATATCCAGCAAAACAATAGTAATCAAGAGTTACACAACTCAAAGAATTTCAGGATGACACATTCCAAGAGTATCAATTTCCAACATGGAGAATAGCAAAATACTTTAACTGGTATAAATTTAAGGAGAACTATATAATCCAATATGAATTATTGAAATATATTAGTTATATAAAGGAACGGCAAAGGCACAGACAAATCTTCCAGAGGGAGAACAAACATTAACAACACAATAGATGGATAGATGGAAATGATCACTCTTTCCTTGACACTCCAAAGCAACCATATGATGCATACAAATGACATGGTTATTAAAAGAGATGAATGCAGGATGAAAATAATAAATCTTGCGTAAAAACCTTCCCTCAATAAATAATTAAACTATCTTCGATAGTGGAGAATCATAATTATAATATTAAGAAATAAAACGGGTCAACAACAAAGAATTATAACCAACTTTCTGCCCATAACCTATAGAAATTAATACAATGAAATAGTGAATCCCTACATCGAACAGTTAGGAAAGAATGGATCTTTACTGAAAAGAAAAATATATCCACCTTAAAAATCCGAATCAGCAACTGATCTTAAAAAACACAACAGCAAATGGGTCAATAACAAAGAATCATGATTACTTTATATTCATGATCTATAGAAATCAATTTGATGAAATGGGCAATGATCATATGGAAGATAGGAATGAAGAATTTGTACGGCAAAATAAAATATGTCCACCTTAACATTTGAAAGCAAAACATATCCACCTTAATGCTTTAATTCAGCGATCGACCTTAAAACACAGCAGAGTATTATACACATTGATCCCAATAGGCTGCACACACATGATTGACAGCCAATACAATGAATGAAATTATGGTAGAGGCGGAACTTCCGCAAACAGAAATAAATAAATACTTTGAAAATCGGCGGACCGCCACCTTTGATAAAGCCTTAGTTGGCCAAACGCGTCAGGGGGGTTGCATGGGACAATGGGGTCCCACTAGAAAGCTATATGTCTTTTTAATTTAATCTATCTTAGTTGCTAAACTAAATAACCAAGGGTCAATGGGAACATGATATATGATAGTAGTGTGTGAAAGCGTATTAGCCTAATGGTTAAAATGGTATGATTGTGACAAAGATACAAGTGAAACTATAAGCTATTATTGTTGATGAACGAATAACACTAGCGCGTTCTAACAAGTGAGAGGAGGGTACAGTTACATAGCAGTACGGGTTGTTAATACAGGGAGTGCAGAATTATTAGGCAAATGAGTATTTTGACCACATCATCCTCTTTATGCATGTTGTCTTACTCCAAGCTGTATAGGCTCGAAAGCCTACTACCAATTAAGCATATTAGGTGATGTGCATCTCTGTAATGAGAAGGGGTGTGGTCTAATGAAATCAACACCCTATATCAGGTGTGCATAATTATTAGGCAACTTCCTTTCCTTTGGCAAAATGGGTCAAAAGAAGGACTTGACAGGCTCAGAAAAGTCAAAAATAGTGAGATATCTTGCAGAGGGATGCAGCACTCTTAAAATTGCATAGCTTCTGAAGCGTGATCATCGAACAATCAAGCGTTTCATTCAAAATAGTCAACAGGGTCACAAGAAGCGTGTGGAAAAACCAAGGCGCAAAATAACTGCCCATGAACTGAGAAAAGTCAAGCGTGCAACTGCCAAGATGCCACTTGCCACCAGTTTGGCCATATTTCAGAGCTGCAACATCACTGGAGTGCCCAAAAGCACAAGGTGTGCAATACTCAGAGACATGGCCAAGGTAAGAAAGGCTGAAAGACGACCACCACTGAACAAGACACACAAGCTGAAACGTCAAGACTGGGCCAAGAAATATCTCAAGACTGATTTTTCTAAGGTTTTATGGACTGATGAAATGAGAGTGAGTCTTGATGGGCCAGATGGATGGGCCCGTGGCTGGATTGGTAAAGGGCAGAGAGCTCCAGTGCGACTAAGACGCCAGCAAGGTGGAGGTGGAGTACTGGTTTGGGCTGGTATCATCAAAGATGAGCTTGTGGGGCCTTTTCGGGTTGAGGATGGAGTCAAGCTCAACTCCCAGTCCTACTGCCAGTTTCTGGAAGACACCTTCTTCAAGCAGTGGTACAGGAAGAAGTCTGCATCCTTCAAGAAAAACATGATTTTCATGCAGGACAATGCTCCATCACACGCGTCCAAGTACTCCACAGCGTGGCTGGCAAGAAAGGGTATAAAAGAAGAAAATCTAATGACATGGCCTCCTTGTTCACCTGATCTGAACCCCATTGAGAACCTGTGGTCCATCATCAAATGTGAGATTTACAAGGAGGGAAAACAGTACACCTCTCTGAACAGTGTCTGGGAGGCTGTGGTTGCTGCTGCACGCAATGTTGATGGTGAACAGATCAAAACATTGACAGAATCCATGGATGGCAGGCTTTTGAGTGTCCTTGCAAAGAAAGGTGGCTATATTGGTCACTGATTTGTTTTTGTTTTGTTTTTGAATGTCAGAAATGTATATTTGTGAATGTTGAGATGTTATATTGGTTTCACTGGTAAAAATAAATAATTGAAATGGGTATATATTTGTTTTTTGTTAAGTTGCCTAATAATTATGCACAGTAATAGTCACCTGCACACACAGATATCCCCCTAAAATAGCTATAACTAAAAACAAACTAAAAACTACTTCCAAAACTATTCAGCTTTGATATTAATGAGTTTTTTGGGTTCATTGAGAACATGGTTGTTGTTCAATAATAAAATTAATCCTCAAAAATACAACTTGCCTAATAATTCTGCACTCCCTGTATAGCCGCAAGGGAATTGGGGCACACATTACGATACAAACTTGACATAATCAGCAGCGCATATAAGTATAGCCAAACTTGGCATCAGTGCAAATAGAGATAAAAAAACAAGTACTATCGAGTGTTGCTTGAATTCCAATGTAGATGCTGTTGATATATTTATAACGGGTTTCATAGTTAGCAGCGCATACAAGTATAGCCAAACTTGGTAACAGTGTAAACAGAGGCAATGTACGAGTATTATCGAGTGCAGCTTGAACTCTAACGCTGCTGATGCATTTATAACCGGTCTTAAGATCTGCAGAAGCCAAGTAGACTGTGGGTGCTGCATGAATGTGTGTTTACAATACCAATTCATAATAATCACCAAGGTATGCTGTGAGATACATGTAACATAATTAAGTATCCACCAATAAAAGGAATTGTAATAATAACAGGTAACATTACATAAGGTGAAACTCTTAATAATATTACCAGCATAAGAAGCTCACATACACAGACGCTATTATTAAGTAAATTACCACTGAGTTAATAGTGTGAAAGATGACACCCGCAATAACAGCATTGACATAACTAAATAAAATAAAATATAAGGTGTCATTGAATCTAACAGACCACACGTAATTATAAGCCATTATAAGAAGTGGGGCTAAAAATAACATACCACGATTGCACTGTACCAGCCAAGGATTCTGGTATCAGGCATAACCAAATCACAAAATTGCCATTCAGAATGACAAGAATGTCAATTTAGATAATAGTGTTATATAAGAGATACAAAATCGCTTTATTCCACAGCGATTAGAGGGAAGACAGGCCCGAATTTGTAAATTACTAGACCTGATAGGAATCACAACACGGTTGTGATTAGAAATTAGATCTATCTAAAATACCTTTAAACAAATCACATATCTCTATCTTATCAAAAGGATTATCTTTCTGCCCATCACAAGATACTAACAAGTTTGAAGTAATTAAAGATATTCAATTATATTTAAGGAAAATAGCTTTGAAAAAACAGTTCAACAATACACCCCCTCCGGAAGGATGGAGCCTGGAGCAATTAAGCAGTCTAAGGGACTTAGAAGAACTATTGGATGAAAATACTAATGAAATAGAACAAAAATGGAGAAGTAAACTAAGAAATAAATCTACCTATGTTCCAAAAAGCATTCACTCGCCTCAAATACAGGTTTTTAACAATTTGGTTTGTCAAGAAATCACAGACTTAAAATTGAACCCCAAAACACAAAATCTATCCTACAAAGAGAAAATGGCGCTCAGAGAAATTCAAGATTGGGAGGATGTGGTCATTCGCAATTCGGACAAAGGGGGTAACATTGTAATCTGGCCATTGGAAATGTACTTGCGAGAAGTGAACAAACAGCTCAATGACAAAAAATGCTATTCTAAACTGTTATTCAATCCCATCGAGGGATACCGACAAATTTATAACTACATGATCAGTAAAGCATATAAAGATGCAATAATAACAGATAAAGAAATTTTTTTTTTGAAAGTACCAAATCCAAATGTAGCCACATTATACCTTATTCCAAAGGTACACAAAAATCAGGCAACCCCCCCCCGGGAGACCAATACTATCAGGTATAGGTTGTCTCACAGAGAAAGCGAGTCAATATATTGACCACAGGTTAAGGAATTTCGTACAGGAGTTGCCCTCGTATGTACAGGACACTATGGAGGTTCTACAAAAGTTAGACAACGTATACATTGACAAAACCACATGGCTTGTGACAACTGATGTAGAAGCGTTATACACTTCCATAGATCACGACAAGGGAGTACAGGTGGTGAGATACTTTCTGGAACAAAAATCTGAAGAAAATGAAAATCACAACAAATTCATCATTGACCTATTGAAATTTGTCTTACAATATAATTTCTTCACCTTTGACAATGGGTTTTATTTACAGACATGAGGAACAGCAATGGGGACAGCATGCGCCCCCACTTACGCTAATTTATTTATGGGCTGGTGGGAGGCGGAATATGTATTCACTGAAAATAACATCCAATACACAGACCATATACCCCTATGGATAAGATTCATTGACGATATTTTGTTCATATGGGAGGGCTCATATGAAATGCTACAAGAATTTCTGAGCATATTGAATAGAAATGATCTAAATATCCGATTAACATCGGAAATGAGCCAAAAAGAAATTGCTTTCCTAGATCTGAGAATAATAAAAGAGGAAGATGGAAGAATAACTACAGATCTTTACAGAAAGAAGACCGCAACGAACAGTCTACTGCACAAATCGAGTGCCCATGCACTGGGTACTCTAAGAGGATTACCAACAGGAGAATTTCTGAGAACTAGACGTAACTGCACGGATCTAAGTACCTTCAAAATCAGAGCCAAAGAACTTGAAGAAAGATTAACCATAAGAGGATACAGTAAGACAAGTATCAAAAAAGCAAAAAACAAAGCAATTAACATCAATAGGAGAGAATTATTAAGGAAAAAGAACAAACAAAAAGATAATAAAACTAGATTGATCTTGACTTATACTTCGCAAACCAACCAAATAAAAGAAATCATCCAGAAACACTGGCACGTCTTAACATCTGACCCAGTATTAAAAATGCAGCTGGGAGAAAAACCAGAAAATGGATTTAGACGGTCCAAAAATATGAAAGACATGCTAACACAGAGTCACTACAGCAGAAAAAGAACAATGACTGCTTTCACTCCAGGTTCCTTCAAATGTGGAACATGCTCCACATGTCAATATATCAAAAGAACTGATACCATAACTCATAGGTTTGGACAAACTCATAAAATAAACAAATATATCAGTTGCAACACCCAGGGGGTAATATATGTATTGCAATGCACGTGCCAACTATATTATGTAGGCATGACGACTCGTCAGATAAGAGTACGTTTAATGGAACATCTAAGAAACATCAAGAATGCCAGAAAAGATGTGGCTGATGGCAAAGCTATAACTAGTGTGGCATCACACTTCCTATTAAAATATAACTCTAGCCCTAAAGGTCTACAATGTTGGGGAGTAGAACACATTAAACTAGGAGTAAGAGGAGGAGATTTAGAAACAGCTCTGCTCAAAGCTGAAAGCAAGTGGATATACTTACTAAATTCAGTACATCCAAATGGAATAAATGAAAACAATAATTTCTTTGTATTTCTATAGAGAAACGAGGTTAAGGTCTGTATAGAATATTAATAATGGCAAGGAAAGAAAATCTTGGCAATTACAGAAAAAACAAAAAAACAATTTCAAATATACAAACAATTTGCAAATCTGAAGATAAAAAGTTGTACAAGAATTTTAGGAGTTTCAGGGTATCATATATGTATATAATTTTTTGAATAATAAACACAAATGTCACACATTCCCCCCCCCCCCCCTTTTTTTAGGCAATTTGAATATATCTATCACAAACAAAGTTTTTCAAAAAATCACCCAACATAAGAGCACCCTGGAGCACACTTAATAAGAAGCACAACACAAATCACCTTTGAGCACAACAAAATTAAGAGCACCATCAAAAAGCCACAATAGTAATGTAACAACTATTAGAAAGATCATTTCACAAAATCCAAGTTAGCTTACAACAATTATTATGATTCCACACCTTGGCACGAATCATTCACAAAAGTTTTTTAGAACACAAATAAATGGATAAACCTATCTACCCACTCAGATATTTTAATTAAATAAAAAATAAGAAAGGCACTATTACATCACCACAATCAAGGAAAACTAACACAGCAAGGATAGACACAATAGCACATTATTTCATAATATATGAATCACTGGGACACTAAAAATTGGTAGGCCTTACAGGACAACAAAAAATATATGATACAGGTTCAAAACCCAAAAATTCAACTCAGGGGACAATGAACATTACTAAAAATTAATAAAATAAACAATGCAAGTAACCACTGCACAACAATAAATAAGAAACTTGTGAACAACCACTTACCAAACAGTAAAAAATAATAAAAAAATAAAAAATATACAAAAAAATAAAATTATATCTCACTGTACTCAAAATTTTTTAATATCCAGCAAAACAATAGTAATCAAGAGTTACACAACTCAAAGAATTTCAGGATGACACATTCCAAGAGTATCAATTTCCAACATGGAGAATAGCAAAATACTTTAACTGGTATAAATTTAAGGAGAACTATATAATCCAATATGAATTATTGAAATATATTAGTTATATAAAGGAACGGCAAAGGCACAGACAAATCTTCCAGAGGGAGAACAAACATTAACAACACAATAGATGGATAGATGGAAATGATCACTCTTTCCTTGACACTCCAAAGCAACCATATGATGCATACAAATGACATGGTTATTAAAAGAGATGAATGCAGGATGAAAATAATAAATCTTGCGTAAAAACCTTCCCTCAATAAATAATTAAACTATCTTCGATAGTGGAGAATCATAATTATAATATTAAGAAATAAAACGGGTCAACAACAAAGAATTATAACCAACTTTCTGCCCATAACCTATAGAAATTAATACAATGAAATAGTGAATCCCTACATCGAACAGTTAGGAAAGAATGGATCTTTACTGAAAAGAAAAATATATCCACCTTAAAAATCCGAATCAGCAACTGATCTTAAAAAACACAACAGCAAATGGGTCAATAACAAAGAATCATGATTACTTTATATTCATGATCTATAGAAATCAATTTGATGAAATGGGCAATGATCATATGGAAGATAGGAATGAAGAATTTGTACGGCAAAATAAAATATGTCCACCTTAACATTTGAAAGCAAAACATATCCACCTTAATGCTTTAATTCAGCGATCGACCTTAAAACACAGCAGAGTATTATACACATTGATCCCAATAGGCTGCACACACATGATTGACAGCCAATACAATGAATGAAATTATGGTAGAGGCGGAACTTCCGCAAACAGAAATAAATAAATACTTTGAAAATCGGCGGACCGCCACCTTTGATAAAGCCTTAGTTGGCCAAACGCGTCAGGGGGGTTGCATGGGACAATGGGGTCCCACTAGAAAGCTATATGTCTTTTTAATTTAATCTATCTTAGTTGCTAAACTAAATAACCAAGGGTCAATGGGAACATGATATATGATAGTAGTGTGTGAAAGCGTATTAGCCTAATGGTTAAAATGGTATGATTGTGACAAAGATACAAGTGAAACTATAAGCTATTATTGTTGATGAACGAATAACACTAGCGCGTTCTAACAAGTGAGAGGAGGGTACAGTTACATAGCAGTACGGGTTGTTAATATAGCCGCAAGGGAATCGGGGCACACATTACGATACAAACTTGACATAATCAGCAGCGCATATAAGTATAGCCAAACTTGGCATCAGTGCAAATAGAGATAAAAAACAAGTACTATCGAGTGTTGCTTGAATTCCAATGTAGATGCTGTTGATATATTTATAACGGGTTTCATAGTTAGCAGCGCATACAAGTATAGCCAAACTTGGTAACAGTGTAAACAGAGGCAATGTACGAGTATTATCGAGTGCAGCTTGAACTCTAACGCTGCTGATGCATTTATAACCGGTCTTAAGATCTGCAGAAGCCAAGTAGACTGTGGGTGCTGCATGAATGTGTGTTTACAATACCAATTCATAATAATCACCAAGGTATGCTGTGAGATACATGTAACATAATTAAGTATCCACCAATAAAAGGAATTGTAATAATAACAGGTAACATTACATAAGGTGAAACTCTTAATAATATTACCAGCATAAGAAGCTCACATACACAGACGCTATTATTAAGTAAATTACCACTGAGTTAATAGTGTGAAAGATGACACCCGCAATAACAGCATTGACATAACTAAATAAAATAAAATATAAGGTGTCATTGAATCTAACAGACCACACGTAATTATAAGCCATTATAAGAAGTGGGGCTAAAAATAACATACCACGATTGCACTGTACCAGCCAAGGATTCTGGTATCAGGCATAACCAAATCACAAAATTGCCATTCAGAATGACAAGAATGTCAATTTAGATAATAGTGTTATATAAGAGATACAAAATCGCTTTATTCCACAGCGATTAGAGGGAAGACAGGCCCGAATTTGTAAATTACTAGACCTGATAGGAATCACAACACGGTTGTTATTACCCAGTATATTTTCAAACCTATAAGGGGAATATAACCCTAAACAAGAGAGATGACAACCATATGATCACAGAAAAATTTAAGTGAAGGGCAGAACTGATATTGACTGAATAAATTCACATATAAATAAGGGTGATTATAGACGAGTGCAAACAAGTGAAGTATACTTCAAAACAATAAGAACTACACAGTAATGATCTATGTGTCCATGTCAATAAAGCATGAGAAGTCCCTCATGTCCATGTGAATAAAGCATGAGAGGTCTCTCTACTAACCTAGGCTAATAAATCAAATAAATTGCCCATATTAATTCACAAAAATTTCTTTGAACAAAGCCTCAACAAATAATGAGGAAATAACACACTTACAGATACCTATTACAGGGCTCCCATTATCCCTATTTTATTCCAAGGTGATTCAAATGTGAGTACCGATGAAATCCCATATATAACAAAGGATAATATAAGAAACAATCGGTCTCACATATTGCCTAATAGCAACTATAGAGGGTTGCTAGTAGCAACTAGAGATAGAGAGATTTTAATTGTCCATGTCCACCCATCTTTTTAAAGTAATAAATAAAAGTTAAATTTTAAACAGATTAGTGGTCTCTACCCCAGTCTGGGCAGAGAGTGCTACATAGCATCTCTTTCCAGGGAGTCTATCCCAATTGTTCTGCAATGTTTATTATAGTGGTGGCGATGTCGGGAGCGGCAGATTAAGGGTTAGTAATTTTATTTTAGTTGTTGCAATGCGGGAGGGCCTCAGTTTAGGGGTTAATAGGTAGTTTATGGGTGTTAGTGTACTTTTTAACACTTTAGTTATTTTTAGTTAGTTTTCTGCTACAGCTTTGTAGTGTAAAACTCATATGTTGTGAATCTTGCGGGCTAATCTGTACCGCTCACTTTTTGGCCTCCAAAAAAATATCTTGTATTATCGGCGCTATGGAATTCCCATTGAAAAAAGACTTTACTAAAATTACCTAAGTTAATTTGCGGTACGGCCAAAAAAGTGTGCAGGACAGCTGTACCTACAAGTCTCGTAATAGCAGTGGTAGTGAAAAATCAGCGTTATAACCCATAACACTGCTTTTTTACTCATAACGCAAAACTCGTAATTTAGCCGAATATTAGGATGTCAATAACAACTCATAATATAGTAAGGACCATATGAGTATTACTTCATTAAATATTTTAGTACTTCTGTTCTCTCAAGCTTATCGATATAGGGATATACAGTATATATATATTTTTTTTTTATTTTATCAATAGAACTTTGAATTCCAAATGAATAATATATTTTTTTTCAAAATTGCAACATTTTCTTCTATTTCCCTTGTCTCTTTATCATGTGACAACCACCAGCAAATCACAAACTCATATATGTATACACCATGAGCTGTTGCAAATGCCCAGTAGGAGTGCTGGTACCTCATAGAGTGTGCATTTTGTTTATTAAATTGCATGCTCTGAATGGCGAAAGATTAATTTTGACTTTAGTGTCCCTTTGAAGAAGGTTCAGGTGAAAAACCCTTACCATGCCTATATAACATTCTGGACTGCCTGCCCATTCTTCAAGTTTTCTGAGACACCTCTTCTACTCTCCAGGAAGAATTCTTTACATTTACATAACCTGTTTTACAAGTGTGTTTCTTTAAAACGATATGAAACCCAACATTTTTCCTTCATGATTCAGACAAAACAGAACATTTTGAAAAACTTGCAATTTACTTCTATTATCTAATTTGCTTAGTTTTCTTGATATTCGTTGTTGAAAAACATACCTAGGTGGGAGCTAACTAGCTATTGGTGGCTGCACATATATGTCTCTTTTCATTGGCTTTCCAATGTGATCAGCTAGCTCCCAGTAGTGCATTGCTGATCCTTCTACAAAGGATAGCAAAATAGTTCAAAGTTCACAACAGGAGTAAATTAGAAAGTTGTTTATAAAAAAAACAGTATATGCTTTAGCTGAACCATAAAAAAAAATTGTGTTTCATGTCCATACTGAGCTGCATTAGTAATTCATGCATTTCCATGTTACTGGCAGTTCTCGTTTGATTTGTGAAATATCATGAATTGGGGCACTTAAAGGGACAGTCTACACTAGAATATTTATTGCTTTAAAAGATAGATAATCCATTTATTACCCATCCCCTAGTTTTGCATAACCAGCACAGTTATATTAATACACGTTTTACCTCTGTAATTACCTTGTATCTAAGTTTCTGCAAACTGCCCCTTATTTCAGTTCTTTTGTCAGACTTGCATTTTAGCCAATCAATGCTGGTTTCTAGGAATTCCACGTGCATGAGCACAGTGTTATCTATATGAAACACATGAACTAACACCGTCTAGTGGCAAAAAAAACTGTAAAAATGCCCTGAGATGAGAGGCGGCCTTGAAGGGCTTAGAAATTAGCATATGAACCTCCTAGGTTTAGCTTTCAACTAAGAACACCAAGAGAACAAAGCAAAATTGGTGATAGATGTGCATTTGAAAATTGTTTAAAATTACATGCCGTATCTAAATAATGAAAGTTTGTTTTGGACTAGACTGTCCCTTTAACATAGCTATATATGGTAAAGGTAGAAATGACCACTAAATGCTGGAAAAGATAGGTGAAGTGAACATCAGTGAATTCCATACATGGTCTCGTCTTTACAGCAGCCTTACAAGATTACATAAATCTAGCCTCAGTTAACAATATATCCATATTTTGGAAAGATAGGGCGCCATGTACTTAATGGCGGGCGGACAGCTTGTCAACTCGCGAAGCTATCCGCCCACCTTCGCTGCATACGGGCAGCGGATCTGTTGATCCGCTTGCTCGTATGTATCATTACACACTGATCGGAGTGTGTAATGCCCGCCCCTTCAATCCCGCGACCAATCACGCGACTGAAGGGGCTGTCAATCACCGAGAGCGAGCGTGCTCTCTGTGATTTTGCTTTGCCAGCTAAGAGGTGGCGTAAGGTGTAGGAAGCAGCGGTCTAATGACCGCTGCTTCTTACATTGCGGGAAGCAGGCTCGCATATGCGAACCTGCCCCGCAAAGGCTCCGGAGCAGCTTCGCTGCTTCGTACATGGAGCCCATAATAGCAAAATAGATCAAAACAGGGTTTTTTTGCCCTTTTACAGTAATTATTCAAATTATTTTTCTTACAATTAGGAAACTTTCTTTTGAAAACTATAAATAAAAAAAACAGGGACATTTGTTTTCGCTGCGCCTTTAATGTTCTGAAGAAAAAAAAATGACCACTCTCCTGATTTATGCTGTTTTAGAAAATGATACCATGTTAGATAATTAGGATGCATTAAAATCTGAGGAGAATTATTAGCACTGAGTAGGAGTACAAATGACTACATCCAACAAAAAATTGTTAAATCATTGTAGAAAGTTAAGCGCTAACACTAAAAACAGTGCTATCAATAAATATTTGCATTTACTTGTCAAATTTTAAAGCAGACACAGAGCTTAAAATATAAGTCAATTAAATTTTCTCCATAAATATCTTTGCTGTGTTGAGTATACGTTATCTAGGTAAAAGTGAGTTGTACATCGTCACATATCTGTGACATAGCAAAAAATGTATTGCAACAGCAGGTCTGTAAGGGTAATAGGCACTGAAGTCGTTTAGTAGTAAAATATTAATAGATGAACATAATTAACATCACATAAATAATTGCCTTTCATAGTTTACTTATTTTTCTTCATAATTGCTTGGAAACTCAGCTGCTTAGCTTTCATATTTGCAGGTTTTTTTTTTTCTTTTCTTACATTTTGGTCATTAAAATTCCCACTTCCTATATTGCAAATACATTTTACCTTACATAGAACACCTTTTGGCACCTTTCAAAGTATTTTCACAAATGAAACTGCCAAAATCCTGTCATCTATAAAATGATACCAATTGCAAGATGGAAGATAGGTGAAAGCTGATAAGTGTGACAGCACGTCTTGCTGACTGGGGTAGTATTTATCCATTAGGCACAATATGCATAGTGCCTAGTGTCCACAGTATTTTTATAGGCTCACAGAAATTTATTGTAAAACCAGAAGAGAAAATAACTTTTGAGGTGTGGAAATGTTTTATTTTTTCTCTCATCCATAATCCCTAATCAAAAGAATTTACTGATGCATCCTGAAGGGTATGCTCAGGAGCAAGGTGTGTGTTCTCTCACAGTCTGATATAGCCCCCCTACCTGCCTGTATTGGTTAGTGACGCTGTGTGCCATTTTATAACATTACTGTCAGAGTGCATAGCACCCCAGGCTCTGCCTCAGATTATGGAGTAAGGTTCATGATTGGGGGGGCCAAAAAGATATATTTTTAACATGAAGCTTTAATTTAATTGGCGAACACAAATCCATTTTCTCAATACTTTTCAAAAGGCTTTCCCTAACATTGTACATGATGCCAACAGGCCTCTCATAAGGAAACACATTCATGTATGGGCTTTCAAATGGAATTTCTCAATTGTAACTGGGCTTTCAAACGGGATCTTGCCTTCGTGATGGGAAAGGCAAAACAGGTTAATGATGGTTTCCAGTTTTTAGGGCACATTATTGAAAACATGGTCATAAAGGTGTAATCCTGTTTAAAAGCCCAGTCACGAAGACCTGTATCCTTTTCAAAGCCGTGACACAAGGGCATGATCCTGTTTGAAAGCTCGGTCATGAAGGTGTGCTTCCTTTTCAAAGGCTATTTACAAAGGCGCAACTCCATTTACACAACATTTTTGTATCTACAATATTGCAATAGAGCGTTTTTCATGGTTTAAAGTGTGAGGATTGTTCCCATTTTAGAAGATTAGATAGGTTGGGGTAATTTCGTTCTAATATAACCCAGGAAACAGTTCTTTATAAATCAATAATTGTAAATATTGTAATAAAAAATACTTTCAGAATATTAAAAAGTATCAATATAATTATACTTCAATATAATCATTGAGCAAATCATTGAGCAAATATGTCAGTATACCAATCTTGATGTCAGTATACTGATCTTGCCTATATACAAATGGCATTTATATTTTTTACCAGTGATCAGAAAGATTTGGATTACAAAAGGTTAATTTCACACATGCAAATGAGTATTTTCCTTACACACTTGAAAAAGGGGTTAATTATAAAGAACTGTACTGTGGCCTCTAGTTATCAAGCCGTCAACCGCAAATACGCTGGAATTCCGCAGCGTATTTGTGGCAAGGCTGATTGATGGTTACGTCACTACAATCTGACTACTTTTGCTAGTTATCAAAGAACTAGCAGGTACGCTCTCCACTATTCCGGGCCAGCGTACCTGGTTTTCAATCTGCCGCCCTGGAGGCGGCGGATCCCATAGGAATCAATGGGAGTCTGACAGCAGCGAGAGCTCATGTTCGCTGTTGCCCGATATTCCATTGATTCCTATGGGAAGTGTCTGCACCTAACACCCTAACATGTACCCCAAGTCTAAACATTCTTAATCTGTCCCCCCTACACCGCTGCCACCTACTTTATATTTATTAACCCCTAAACCACCGCACCGACACCCCCACCACTATAATAAATATATGAACCCCTAAACCGCCGCTCCCGAACCCCTCCGCCACCTACATTATACCTATTAACCCCTAATCTGCTGCCCCCTATACCGCCACCACCTACATAAAGTTATTAACCCTTATCCTGTCGATCCCGGACTACGCCGCAAATAAATTAATTGTTTAACCCCTAAACCGCTGCACCCGGAGCCCTCCGCCACCTACATTACATTTATTAACCCCTATCCTGCCCCCCTACACCGCCACCACCTACATTACATTGATTAACCCCTAATCTACCCCCCTACACCGCCGCCACTATATTAAATGAATTAACCCCTAAACCTAAGTCTAACCCTAACCCTAACACCCCCCTAACTTAAATATTATTTAAATTAATCTAAATAAATATTCCTATAATTAATAAATTAATCCTATTTAAAACTAAATACTTACCTATAAAATAAACCCTAAGATAGCTACAATATAATTAATCATTACGTTATAGCTATTTTAGGGTTTATTTTTATTTTACAGGCAACTTTGTATTTATTTTAACTAGGTACAATAGCTATTAAATAGTTATTAACTATTTAATAGCTACCTAGCTAAAATAACTACAAATATACCTGTAAAATAAATCCTAACCTAAGTCACAATTACACCTAACACTACACTATCATTAAATAAATTAAATTAATTAACTACAATTACCTAACATTAAATAAAATTAACTAAAAATAACTAAAGTACAAAAAAAACAAACTCTAAATTACAGAAAATAAAAAAATTACAAAAATTTTAAACTAATTACACCTAATCTAAGCCCCCTAATAAAATAATAAAGCCCCCCAAAATAATAAAATTCCCTACCCTAAACTAAATTACAAATAGCCCTTAAAAGGGCCTTTTGCGGGGCATTGCCCCAAAGTAATCAGCTCTTTTACCAGCCCTTAAAACCTTGACCTCGCATTCTATTGGCTAATCCAATCAGCCAATCGGATTGAACTTCAATCTGATTGGCTGATTACATCAGCCAATCGGAATTTTCCTACCTTAATTCCGATTGGCTGATAGAATCCTATCAGCCAAACGGAATTCGAGGGACGCCATCTTGGATGACGTCATTTAAAGGAACCTTCATTCAGTGTTAGGACATCGGAAGAAGAGGATGGCTCTGCGTCAGCTGGATTCAAGATGGCTCCGCTCCGGTTGATTGAAGATAGAAGATGCCACTTGGATGAAGACATCTGCCGCTTGGAGGACCTCTTCTGCCCGGATTCGATGAAGACTTCTGGACGGATCGGATGACCGCTTGTGCCCAGCTGGTTGAAGATGGCTCAAGGTAGAGTGATCTTCAAGGTGGTAGTGTTAGGTTTTTTTAAGGGGAGATCGGGTGGGTTTTAGAGTAGGGGTGTGTGGGTGATGGGTTTTAATGTTGGGGGGGTTGTATTTCTTTTTTTACAGGTAAAAGAGCTGATTTCTTTGGGGCAATGCCCCGCAAAAGGCCCTTTTAAGGGCTGGTAAAAGAGCTGATTATTATTTTAAGGGCTATTTGTAATTTAGTTTAGGGTAGGTAATTTTATTATTTTGGGGTTTTTTTTTATTTTATTAGGGGGCTTAGATTAGGTGTAATTAGTTTAAAATTATTGTAATTTTTTTTATTTTCTATAATTTAGAGTTTGTTTTTTTTGTACTTTAGTTATTTTTAGTTAATTTTATTTAATGTTAGGTAATTGCAGTTAATTAATTTAATTTATTTAATGATAGTGTACTGTTAGGTGTAATTATAACTTAGGTTAGGATTTATTTTACAGGTATATTTGTAGTTATTTTAGCTAGGTAGCTATTAAATAGTTAATAACTATTTAATAGCTATTGTACCTAGTTAAAATAAATACAAAGTTGCCTGTAAAATAAAAATAAACCCTAAAATAGCTATAATGTAATTATTAATTATATTGTAGCTATCTTAGGGTTTATTTTACAAGTAAGTATTTAGTTTTAAATAGGAATAATGTAGTTAATTATAGGAATATTTATTTAGATTAATTTAAATAATATTTAAGTTAGGGGGGTGTTAGGGTTAGGGTTAGACTTAGGTTTAGATTTAATTTATTTAATATAGTGGCGGCTGTGTAGGGGGGGTAGATTAGGGGTTAATCAATGTAATGTAGGTGGCGGCGGTGTAGGGGGGGCAGGATAGGGGTTAATAAATGTAATGTAGGTGGCGGAGGGCTCCGGGTGCGGCTGTTTAGGGGTTTACATTTAATTTATTTGCGGCAGGGTCCAGGATTGGCAGGATAAGGGTTAATAACTTTATGTAGGTGGCGGCAGTATAGGGGATGGCAGATTAGGGGTTAATAGGTATAATATAGGTGGCGGTGGGGTCCGGGAGAGGCGGTTTAGGGGTTCATATATTTATTATAGTGGCGGCGGGGTCCAGGAGCGGTGGTTTAGGGGTTAATAGATTTATTATAGTTGCGGATGGGTCCAGGAGCGGCAGTTTAGGGGTTAATAAGTTTATTTAGTTGCGGCGGGGTCCGTGAGCGGCGGTTTAGGGGGTAAAACAGTATAGTATAGTGTGGGTGATTAGTTACAGGGCAGCAAGAAAGCTGAGAAGAAGCCGATGAGCAGCGAGATCGATGACTGTCAGTTAACAACAGTCCGCTGCTCATCACTCCGTACTTGGTGCGCGGCTTCTTGACAGCTTTCTTGATAACTTTGGCGAACGTATTCTGGTCCGCGGCGGCGATGTTAGGCGAGCTTAGGCGACCGTATTGGGCCGGCGAATGCAGGTAAATACGGAGCTTCATAACTAGAGGCCCGTATCTTTAAGAGGTTTTAAATGCCAAGTTGGTTTCATTTTGATTCTTAATTTTGGAATAAAAAATGAAAGCACATTTTCAAGAACTTTTCTATTAATGAGTCGTTCACGGCTGAGGGGTTTTAGCAACCAATATATTTTGGATTTTGATCACTCGAAAAACACGCTTCCCATATCAGTGCAAGTTGAAACAGAGTTATCAGGGAAAGCATGTTTGTGACTCTCCTGTGTTTTAACTGTACACATAACTTTTTGGCCACAGTAAACTATAAAAATTACCTTTTTCGTTCATTATATTCTTTACACATGGTTGTTGGTTTGCTTATTTCTGATTTTATATAGTTAATCTACTTCCACCAAGGCTATACATTAAATTAAAAGCTATGTCCATGTACAACAAACATTTGTCCATACATATAGTTGACTTTGTTAAATATTTTATATTTTTATCTTGTTGCCAATTAAAGATTCATATAATGGGCTAAATAAAAAAAAAAGAAAACTAAAACCAATTATGTATAATTTACATTCAGTTTAAAAATACAGCATGAAAGCTCATTTATTAACCAAATTACTGTTGTCTTTGATCCTGTATTGCCAAACAACTCACCTAATAGTTATACATCTGGCAACAGATGTTCCTGCATTACATAGCAGATTGTACCTTGACAAACGATGAAGCATAGGTACTGCTAACATACTTTCCAACTACATGTATAATTAGAAAAGTTGCATCACTTATTGCTCGAATATTAATTAAAATGAGATAGCTGGTAATATGCATTCCCATTTTGATCATAAGGAATAGAAGCAATGTTAGGGTTTAATTAATTGTCTCCTTTTTCAAAATGACACCAGCCAGCAATTACAATTGCAGTTGCTCAGAATGTTGTGAATTTGATTTTAAGAGATAAAAAACATTAAAATGAATTTTATTGGTCTCTCATTAAAATAACTTTAATGTTCATGGATCTAATTTGAGGAAGGTAGGGTAAGGTACAATCTGTTGACTTTGATTCAACATATTTTAATTAAAATTAGTTGAATTTAATGATAATGATTTTAAATTATTAATTTGGTCTGAAAAATTAGAACTAAAAAACACAAATTTAATTTTTTTTTAGCCCAAAATATATTTTTAGCATTAATATATGTGCTCAACCACTATCTTATGCATAATTTCAATCAGAATGTTATTTCATTATTTTTGATAATGAAGTTAAAGGGACACTGAATCCAAAAATTTTCTTTCGATATTCAGATAGATCATGCAATTTTAAGCAACTTTCTAATTTACTCCTGTTATCAAATTTTCTTAATTCTCTTGGTATGTTTATTTGAAAAGCAAGAATGTAAGTTTAGATGCCGACCCATTTTTGGTGAACAACCTGGGTTGTCCTTGCTGAATTGACAGCACCAATAAACAAGTGCTGCCCATAGTCTGAACCAAAAAATTGCTGGCTCCTAAGCTGAGATTCCTTCTTTTTCAAATAAAGATAGCAAGAGAACGAAGAAAAAATGATAATAGAAGTAAATTAGAAAGTTGCTTAAAATTGCATGCTCTATCTGAACCATAAAAATTGGGTTCAGTGTCCCTTTAAAAATAAATAAAAAAGAAGCATTAGTTATTTATGTATTTATCCACTAGAAATTATTATCTGCATTGCACAATATTTGCATAAAAATATGTGTTTTAAAAGTATTTTGTTAGCAATATTTGCATTGGTTTGCATCCATAGGACACACCTTCTGAAATACCTGTTTAATGTTGTTTATCCCATCTCCTTTTCTGTAGCCAATTAGGGACTGATGTAAACAAGCCCTTGCACATATCAACCAATTATTGGGCAACATATAGGAAGATCAGGGTTCTACTTTTAAAGGAATGCACTAAGGGCTCTCTGGTGGGTTAAAAAAAAAAAACTACAATTTTCTGGGTTAAATTAAAGGGATATTTTTTAATAAGATGTGATTCAATTGATTACAATTTCTTAAAAGTCATTGTGGAATTGATGTGAATAGTTAATATTCCATAGGATTACTACTCTGTATTAGAATAGCTGATTTGAATGAAATTGGGTATTTAAGTAGTTATTAGCAATCTGAAAAATAAAAACATAATTTATGTAAGAAGTTACCTGATAAATTAATTTCTTTCATATTGGCAAGAGTTCACGAGCTAGTGACGTATGGGATATACATTCCTACCAGAGGCCTTCTGACCTTTCCTAGAACCAGAAAAGATAACAAATAGATTAGAAGTCTTCCTGAAATCTTTAGTAGCTTCAACATAATATTTCAAAGCTCTTACCACATCCAAAGAATGTAAAGATCTCTCCAGAGAATTCTTAGGATTAGGACACAAAGAAGGGACAACAATTTCTCTACTAATGTTGTTGGAGTTCACAACTTTAGGTAAAAATTTAAACGAAGTCCGCAAAACAGCCTTATCCTGATGAAAAATCAGAAATGGAGATTCACAAGAAAGAGCAGATAATTCAGAAACTCTTCTAGCAGAAGAGATGGCCAAAAGGAACAACACTTTCTAAGAAAGTAATTTAATGTCCAGAGAATGGAGCTTGCTGCCCGTATTTCTGGCGAGCCTGCAGGCTTGCCAGAAACAGCAGTTATGAAGCAGCGGTCACAAAGACCGCTCCTCCATAACCTGTCTGCCTGCTCTGAGCAGACGGACACACATCGCTGGTGCAATGCTGAATACGGCGAGCGTATTGCTCGCCGCATTCAGCGAGGTCTGGCGGACCTGATCCGCACTGTCGGATCAGGTCCACCAGACGTTGATAACTAGAGGCCATAGGCTCAAATGGAGGAGCCTGTAAAGCCTTCAAAACCAAATTAAGACTCCAAGGGGAGAGATTGATTTAATGACAGGCCTGATATGAACCAGAGCCTGAACAAAACAATGAATATCAGAAAGATTAGCAATTTTTCTGTGGAACAGAACAGAAAGAGCAGAGATTTGTCCTTTCAAGGAACTTGCAGACAAACCCTTATCTAAACCAACCGGAAGAAACTGTAAAATTCTAGGAATTCTAAAAGAATGCCAAGTGAATTTATGAGAAGAGCACCATGAAATGTAAGTCTTCCAAACTCGATAATAAATCTTTCTAGACACAGATTTACGAGCCTGCAACATAGTATTAATCACTGAGTCAGAGAAAACTCTATGACTAAGCACTAAGCGTTCAATCTCCATACCTTCAAATTTAATGATTTGAGATCCTGATGGAAAAACAGGCCTTGAGATAGAAGGTCTGGCCTTAACGAAAGTGGCCAAGGTTGGCAACTGGACATCCAAATAAGATCCACATACCAAAACCTGTGTGGCCATGCTGGAGCCACATCCACTGCTTCCGCCTGAGGATCCCTGGACCTGGACAGATACCTGGGAAGTTTCCTGTTTAGATGAGAAGCCATCAGATCTATTTCTGGAGGCCCCCACATCTGAACAATCTGAAAAAACACATCTGGGTGAAGAGACCACTCTCCCGGATGTAAAGTCTGACGACTGAGATAATCTGCTTCCCAATTGTCTTTACCTGGGATATGGACCGCAGAGATTAGACAGGAGCTGAATTCAGCCCGAGCAAGTATTCAAGATACTTCTTTCATAGCCTGAGTACTGTGAGTCCCACCCTGATGATTGACATATGCCACGGTTGTGACATTGTCTATCTGAAAACAAATAAACGGTTCTCTCTTTAGTAGAGGCCAAAACTGAAGAGCTCTGAGAATCGCACAAAGTTTCAAAATATTGATTGGTAATCTCGCCTCTTAAGATTTCCAAACCCCTGCACTGTCAGAGATCCCCAGACAGCTCCCCTACCTGAAAGACTTGCATCTGTTGTGATCACAGTCCAGGTTGAATGAACAAAAGAGGGCCCTTGAACTAAACGATGGTGATCTAACCACCAAGTCAGAGATAGTCAAACATTGGGATTTAAGGATATTAATTATGATATCTTTGTATAATCCCTGCACCATTGACTCAGCATACAAAGCTGAAGAGGTCTCATGTGAAAACGAGCAAAGGGGATTGCGTCCGATGCTGCAGTCATGAGACCTAAAACCTCCATGCACATAGCTACTGAAGGGAATGATTGAAACTGAAGGTTCCGACAAGCTGAAACCAATTTCAGACGCCTTTTGTCTGTTAGAGACAAAGTCATGGATACTGAATCTATTTGGAATCCTAAAAAGGTTACCCTTGTCTGAGGAATCAAGGAACTTTTTGGTAAATTGATACTCTAACCATGTCTTTGAAGAAACAACACTAGTTGATTCGTGTGAGATTCTGCAGAATTTAAAGACTGAGCAAGTACCAAGATATCGTCCAAATAAGGAAACACCGCAATACCCCTCTCTCTGATTACAGAGAGTAGGGCACCGAGAACTTTTGAAAAGATCCTAGGAGCTGTTGCTATGCCAAAAGGAAGAGCAACAAATTGGTAATGCTTGTCTAGAAAGAGAATCTCAGGAACTGATAGTGATCTGGATGAATCAGAATATGAAGATATGCATCCTGTAAGTCTATTGTGGACATATAATGCCCTTGCTGAACAAAAGGCAGAATAGTCCTTATAGTCACCATCTTGAATGTTGGTATTCTTACATAATGATTCAACATTTTTAGATCCAGAACTGGTCTGAAAGAATTCTCCTTCTTTGGAACAATGAACAGATTTGAATAAAACCCCAGACCCCGTTCCTGAAAAAGAACTGGCACAATTACCCCAGATAACTCCAGGTCTGAAACACACTTCAGGAAAGCTTGTGCCTTTACTGGGTTCACTGGAATGCGTGAGAGAAACTTCTCATAGGCGGTCTTACTTTGAAACCTATTCTGTACCCTTGAGAAACAATGTTCTGAATCCAATGATTTTGGATTGAATTGATCCAAACAACCTTAGTCTGCCCCCTACCAGCTGCGCTGGAATGAGGGTCGCACCTTCATGCGGGCTTGGGGGCTGATTTAGATCTTTTAAATGGCTTGGATTTATTCCAGACTGGAGAAGGCTTCCAATTGGAAACCGTTCCCTTAGGGGAAGGGTCAGGTTTCTGTTCCTTATTTTGACGAAAGGAACAAAAACGGTTAGCAGCCCTAAATTTACCCTTATATTTTTTATCCTGAGGCAAAAAAGCTTCCTTCCCCCCCATTGACAGTTGAAATAATAGAATCCAACTGAGAACCAAATAATTTATTGCCTTGGAAAGAGAGAGATAGCAACGTTAATTTAGAAGTCATATCAGCATTCCAAGATTTAAGCCATAAAGCTCTTCTAGCTAATATAGCTAAAGACATATATCTGACATCAATTCTAATGATATCAAAAATGGCATCACAAATGAAATTATTAGCATGTTGAATTAGCTTAACAATGCTATACACATTATGATCTGGTACTTGTTGTGCTAAAGTTTCCAACTAAAAAGTTGAAGCAGCAGCAACATCAGCCAAAGAAATAACAGGCCTAAGAAGATGACCTGAACATAAATAAGCCTTCCTTAGATAAGATTCAAGTTTCCTATCTAAAGTATCTTTAAAAGAAGTACTATCTGCTGTAGGAATAGTAGTACATTTAGCAAGAGTAGAGATGGCCCCATCAACTTTGGGGATCTTTTCCCAAAACTCCAATCTATCAGTTGGCAAAGGATACAGTTTCTTAAACCTTGAAGAAGGAGTAAAAGAAGTACCTAGTCTATTCCATTCCCTAGAAATTACATCTGAAATAGCATCAGGAACTGGAAAAACCTCTGGAATAACTACATGAGGTTTAAAAACCAAATTTAAATGTTTACTGGTTTTAATATCAAGAGGACTAGTCTCCTCCATATCTAATGCAATCAACACCTCTTTTAATAAGGAACAAATATACTCCATTTTAAATAAGTATGAAGATTTGTCAGTGTCAATATCTGAGACAGAATCTTCTGAACCAGATAGATCCTCATCAGAGATAGATAAATCAGAATGCTGTCGGTCATTTAAAAATTCATCAATTTTATGAGACGTTTTAAAAGACCTTTTACGTTTATTAGAAGGTGGTATGACAGACAAAGCCTTCTGAATGGAATTAGAAACAAATTCTCTCACATTAACAGGAATATCCTGAGCATTAGATGTTGAAGGAGCAACAACAGGTAATGGATTACTACTAATGGAAATATTGTCTGCATTTGAAAGTTTATCATGACAACTAACACAAACTACAGCCGGAGGAACAGTTACCACAAGTTTACAACAAATGTACTTAGCTTTGGTAGAACCGACATCATGCAGCAGGATTCCAGTAGTAGATTCTGAGACAGGGTCAGATTGAGACATCTTGCAATATGTAGTAGAAAAAATAACATATAAAGCAAAATTATCAATTTCCTTATATGACAGTTTCAGGAATGGGAAAAAATGTAAACAAAATAAGCCTCTGGAAACCAGAAGCAAAATGAAATAAAGACTTAAATAATGTAAAAAATCTGGCACCAAGTATGACGCCCACAACTGACGAAATATTTTTTGGCGCCAAGAATGTCTGCTTCAAACACTAGCGTCATAGATGACGCAACTACGTGAAAACTCTCGGCGCCAACTAAGAAGCCGGAAATTACGAAATTACGACACCAAATGTAATTCTCGCACCAAAAAAGTCTTGCACCAAGAATGACGCAATAAATTATAGCATTTTGCGCTCCCGCGAGCCTAGCAGCCCGCAATTTAGAAAAGAGAGTCAATTTGAAAAATTTCAGGTAAGAATTTTTTTTTTTTTTTTTTTGGTTTTTTTTAAATGCATTTCCCAAAATGAAACTGACAGTCTGCAAGAAGGAAATATACTGATTAACCTGAATCATGGCAAATATAAGTACAAAACATATATTTAGAACTTTACATATAAAGTGCCAAACCATAGCTGAGAGTGTCTACATAAAGTAGATAGCCAAACCAGTACTGAAATGGAAATCAGCAGAGGTAATGGTATATAAGAGTATATTGTCGATCTGAAAAGGGAGGTAGGAGATGAATCTCTACGACCGATAACAGAGAACCTATGAAACAGATCCCCATTAGGATGACCATTGTATTCAATAGGTGATACTCCCTTCACATCCCTCTGACATTCACTGCACTCTGAGAGGAGCTGGGATTCATCATGCTGAGAAGCGCATATCAACGTAGAAATCTAGCACAAACTTACTTCACCACCTCCATAGGAGGCAAAGTTTGTAAAAACTGAATTGTGGGTGTGGTGGGAGGTGTATTTATAGGCATTTTGAGGTTTGGGAAACTTTGCCCCTCCTTGTAGGAATGTATATCCCATACGTCACTAGCTCATGGACTCTTGCCAATTACATGAAAGAAATGTTAATGCATGTGCGCTATTGCATGTATTACAAGTTGAAAGCAAAAAGTTAGCACACAAGCAAAACCCGATGCACGCTAACTACCTGACTTCAGATATCACAACTTCATTGGTGCGCACTTCGAAAAAGAAAGCCGGACCTATCACTTGGATGCTAATCCGACATCGCATTAGACCAATGCGCTAAAGCCAAAGGTAGTTATGAATATTTCACATTCCAATGTTCTTCACATGTGATCTAGCCCATAACTAGGCAGAATATAATTGTTACAAAATAATAATAATATAATAAGTTTTAACATAACAAAAAACTTTATTTTGAAAGGTTTTCAAATTATAATCTTCAAGCAATGTGTGATCCTTACAAAAATCCACTTTTCAAATTTGTGATACGATCTAGAAACACTTTTATAGAAGCTTTTTTACATAAGTTTTGAATTTTTAAAAGTTTACAGTATTGACTTCTTAAAAACCCATTCTGGCCTGTTGTAGATGACATTTATTTGCTGCTTGAACTTCCTTTTTATTTTATGTTAATGTATTTATGCATATTCAGTTCATAATCAGAAATTAACACCACCTGCTAAAAAAGTGCTTAAATCAGAATGCTGAGGCCTAGATTTGGAGTTCGGCGGTAGCCGTCAAAACCAGCGTTAGAGGCTCCTAACGCTGGTTTTGGCCGCCCGCTGGTATTTGGAGTCAGTGATTAAAGGGTCTAACGCTCACTTTTCAGCCGCGACTTTTCCATACCGCAGATCCCCCTACGCCATTTGCGTATCCTATCTTTTCAATGGGATCTTCCTAACGCCGGTATTTAGAGTCGTTTCTGAAGTGAGCGTTAGAGCTCTAACGACAAAACTCCAGTCGCCTGAAAATAGCAGGAGTTAAGAGCTTTCTGGGCTAACGCCGGTTCATAAAGCTCTTAACTACTGTACCCTAAAGTACACTAACACCCATAAACTACCTATGTACCCCTAAACCGAGCTCCCCCCACATCGCCGCCACTCGATTAAAATATTTTAACCCCTAATCTGCCGACCGCCACCTACGTTATACTTATGTACCCCTAATCTGCTGCCCCTAACCCCGCCGACCCCTGTATTACATTTATTAACCCCTAACCTGCCCCCCACAACGTCGCCGCCAGCTACTTAAAATAATTAACCCCTAATCTTCCGACCGCAAAGCGCCGCCACCTACGTTATCCCTATGTACCCCTAATCTGCTGCCCCTAACACCGCCGACCCCTATATTATATTTATTAACCCCTAATCTGCCCCCCTCAACGTCGCCGACACCTGCCTACACTTATTAACCCCTAATCTGCCGAGCGGACCGCACCGCTACTATAATAAAGTTATTAACCCCTAACCCGCCTCACTAACCCTATCATAAATAGTATTAACCCCTAATCTGCCCTCCCTAACATCGCCGACACCTACCTTCAATTATTAACCCCTAATCTGCCGAGCGGACCTCACCGCTATTCTAATAAATGTATTAACCCCTAAAGCTAAGTCTAACCCTAACACTAACACCCCCCTAACTTAAATATAATTTACATCTAACGAAATAAATTAACTCTTATTAAATAAATTATTCCTATTTAAAGCTAAATACTTACCTGTAAAATAAATCCTAATATAGCTACAATATAAATTATAATTATATTATAGCTATTTTAGGATTAATATTTATTTTACAGGCAACTTTGTAATTATTTTAACCAGGTACAATAGCTATTAAATAGTTAAGAAATATTTAATAGTTACCTAGTTAAAATAATAACAAATTTACCTGTAAAATAAATCCTAACCTAAGATATAATTAAACCTAACACTACCCTATCAATAAATTAATTAAATAAACTACCTACAATTACCTACAATTAACCTAACACTACACTATCAATAAATTAATTAAATACAATTCCTACAAATAAATACAATTAAATAAACTAGCTAAAGTACAAAAAATAAAAAAGAACTAAGTTACAAAAAATAAAAAAATATTTACAAACAAAAGAAAAATATTACAACAATTTTAAACTAATTACACCTACTCTAAGCCCCCTAATAAAATAACAAAGCCCCCCAAAATAAAAAATTCCCTACCCTATTCTAAATTAAAAAAGTTACAAGCTCTTTTACCTTACCAGCCCTGAACAGGGCCCTTTGCGGGGCATGCCCCAAGAATTTCAGCTCTTTTGCCTGTAAAAAAAAACATACCATACCCCCCCCAACATTACAACCCACCACCCACATACCCCTAATCTAACCCAAACCCCCCTTAAAGAAACCTAACACTAAGCCCCTGAAGATCTTCCTACCTTGTCTTCACCATCCAGGTATCACCGATCCGTCCTGGCTCCAACATCTTCATCCAACCCAAGCGGGGGTTGGCGATCCATCATCCGGTGGCTGAAGAGGTCCAGAAGAGGCTCCAAAGTCTTCCTCCTATCCGGCAAGAAGAGGACATCCGGACCGGCAAACATCTTCTCCAAGCGGCATCTTCGATCTTCTTCCATCCGGTGCGGAGCGGGTCCATCTTGAAGCAGGCGACGCGGATCCATCCTCTTCTTCCGTTGTCTCCCGACGAATGACGGTTCCTTTAAGGGACGTCATCCAAGATGGCGTCCCTCGAATTCCGATTGGCTGATAGGATTCTATCAGCCAATCGGAATTAAGGTAGGAATTTTCTGATTGGCTGATGGAATCAGCCAATCAGAATCAAGTTCAATCCGATTGGCTGATCCAATCAGCCAATCAGATTGAGCTCGCATTCTATTGGCTGATCGGAACAGCCAATAGAATGCGATCTCAATCTGATTGGCTGATTGGATCAGCCAATCGGATTGAACTTGATTCTGATTGGCTGATTCCATCAGCCAATCAGAAAATTCCTACCTTAATTCCGATTGGCTGATAGAATCCTATCAGCCAATCGGAATTTGAGGGACGCCATCTTGGATGACGTCCCTTAAAGGAACCGTCATTCGTCGGGAGACAACGGAAGAAGAGGATGGATCCGCGTCGCCTGCTTCAAGATGGACCCGCTCCGCACCGGATGGAAGAAGATCGAAGATGCCGCTTGGAGAAGATGTTTGCCGGTCCGGATGTCCTCTTCTTGCCGGATAGGAGGAAGACTTTGGAGCCTCTTCTGGACCTCTTCAGCCACCGGATGATGGATCGCCAACCCCCGCTTGGGTTGGATGAAGATGTTGGAGCCAGGACGGATCGGTGATACCTGGATGGTGAAGACAAGGTAGGAAGATCTTCAGGGGCTTAGTGTTAGGTTTCTTTAAGGGGGGTTTGGGTTAGATTAGGGGTATGTGGGTGGTGGGTTGTAATGTTGGGGGGGGGGGTATGGTATGTTTTTTTTTACAGGCAAAAGAGCTGAAATTCTTGGGGCATGCCCCGCAAAGGGCCCTGTTCAGGGCTTGTAAGGTAAAAGAGCTTGTAACTTTTTTAATTTAGAATAGGGTAGGGAATTTTTTATTTTGGGGGGCTTTGTTATTTTATTAGGGGGCTTAGAGTAGGTGTAATTAGTTTAAAATTGTTGTAATATTTTTCTTTTGTTTGTAAATATTTTTTTATTTTTTGTAACTTAGTTCTTTTTTATTTTTTGTACTTTAGCTAGTTTATTTAATTGTATTTATTTGTAGGAATTGTATTTAATTAATTTATTGATAGTGTAGTGTTAGGTTAATTGTAGGTAATTGTAGGTAGTTTATTTAATTAATTTATTGATAGGGTAGTGTTAGGTTTAATTATATCTTAGGTTAGGATTTATTTTACAGGTAAATTTGTTATTATTTTAACTAGGTAACTATTAAATATTTCTTAACTATTTAATAGCTATTGTACCTGGTTAAAATAATTACAAAGTTGCCTGTAAAATAAATATTAATCCTAAAATAGCTATAATATAATTATAATTTATATTGTAGCTATATTAGGATTTATTTTACAGGTAAGTATTTAGCTTTAAATAGGAATAATTTATTTAATAAGAGTTAATTTATTTCGTTAGATGTAAATTATATTTAAGTTAGGGGGGTGTTAGTGTTAGGGTTAGACTTAGCTTTAGGGGTTAATACATTTATTAGAATAGCGGTGAGGTCCGCTCGGCAGTTTAGGGGTTAATAATTGAAGGTAGGTGTCGGCGATGTTAGGGAGGGCAGATTAGGGGTTAATACTATTTATGATAGGGTTAGTGAGGCGGATTAGGGGTTAATAACTTTATTATAGTAGCGCTCAGGTCCGCTCGGCAGATTAGGGGTTAATAAGTGTAGGCAGGTGTCGGCGACGTTGAGGGGGGCAGATTAGGGGTTAATAAATATAATATAGGGGTCAGCGATGTTAGGGCAGCAGATTAGGGGTACATAGGGATAACGTAGGTTGCGGCGGTTTACGGAGCGGCAGATTAGGGGTTAAAAAAAATATGCAGGGGTCAGCGATAGCGGGAGCGGCAGATTAGGGGTTAATAAGTGTAAGGTTAGGGGTGTTTAGACTCGGGGTACATGTTAGAGTGTTAGGTGCAGACGTAGGAAGTGTTTCCCCATAGGAAACAATGGGGCTGCGTTAGGAGCTGAACGCTGCTTTTTTGCAGGTGTTAGGTTTTTTTTCAGCTCAAACAGTCCCATTGTTTCCTATGGGAGAATCGTGCACGAGCACGTTTTTGAGGCTGGCCGCGTCCGTAAGCAACTCTGGTATCGAGAGTTGCATTTGCGGTAAAAATGCTCTACGCTCCTTTTTTGGAGCCTAACGCAGCATTTGTTTGAACTCTCGATACCAGAGTTAAATTTATGGTGCGGCCAGAAAAAAGCCCGCGGAGCGTTAACAGCCCTTCTACCGCCGAACTCCAAATCTAGGCCAGAGAAACTTGTTCAAAAATAAATAGTCATCATAATGTTCATTTATAATTGCACTTAAATGTTTTTTTATGCTTAAACATATTAATTCTACATTTACTAAACATATGAAATTATTAATTGCACTTGCATAATTAATTGATATTAATGATTATAATAAAAAAGCCTTGCAGTTAAACATATTAGACAGTCACAAACAATATTTAAAGGTATAGAAAGGTCAAAATTGAAATGTTTTTGTGTGCATTTCTATAGTAATAGTTATTACTGATTTTCAGGGGCTTATACACTTATGTTGTGACGGGCTGTGCAACAGTATGCAAACAACACACCTTCTCATGTTCAGTGAAGACCATTTGTATGGAGAGTTTTTGCTTTTACACATATATTACCAGTATCCATAATGAACTAAAAGTATTTTAATGTATTGATGTCATTATGACATGTAAACCTTCTAAAGGGAGAGAAGAATGTTTAGGAGACTTAGCACTTCACTGCTGTACTGAAGTTAACAAAGTCAAAGTATATTCAAGGCATATAACATTTGGTCCATCTGTCTTTCTGTTTGTCAATATATGTAATTCTTACCCTTCTCTGGTCCAGTAAATACTACCATCACTATTGATTTCTAAGATCTTGATGATTAAAAACTTGCCTACATGGACAGAAATAAAGCAAAATCCTTGGGGTATTTTATGACATCCAGAACCTCACATAGCCAGATTAACAGATCTGAAGGCAACATTTGCCTTTCTAAAATATTTGGAGGAACCTCACAGTACTGACAATACTTTTTCAATAATCTCACTAGTCTAGAAAGACCTTGAGTGACATGACATTACATTTGAGTTCATCATGCCTTTATTCCTACCAACCATATGGAAACTGAAATAGCAACTATGGATAAAATCCTTCTTCAACAACATAAAAGTCAAAATTACATTTTCATGATTCAGATAAAGCATGCAACTGTAAGACACTAATTTACTTCTAGTATTAGAATTAAAATGATTTGCTCTCTCTTTATCCCTTTGTTAAAAAAAAATACCTAGATAAATAGTTATATATTACTGTGAGTTACTTGGTGATTGGTGGCTACTAACCTATGCCTCTTTTAATTGGCTCACTATATGTGTACAGCTAACTTCTAGGGATGGGCGAATGTGTTTATATCCGAATTTGAATGTTAGAACGAATGTTATTGTAGAAATTCGATTTACATAATAGAATGTTGATAAGAACGAATATTCTTAAAAATTTGATTTTAGAATGTTATTTACAGTTTTCAAATGTCACATTCGAATTTGAATGTTACATTCGAATATCACATTCGAATTTGAATATTACATTTATAAAACACAATTGTAGACTAGAAACACTATTTAGAATGTCACATTCAAATCGAATGTCACATTCAAATCGAATGTCACATTCAAATCGAATGTCAAATTCAAATTCGAATATTACATTTATAAAACACAGTAATAGACTAGAAATACTATTTCCAATTCGAATGTCACATTCAAATCGAATATCACATTCGAATCAAATATCACAATATAAACACAGTATTAGACTAGAAATACTATTTCAAATTCGAATATGACATTCGAATTCGAATGTAGCATTCAAATTTGAATATTACATTTATTAAACACAGTTGTAGACTAGAAATACTATTTCAAATTTGAATGTCACATTCGAATTCGAATGTCACATTCAAATTTGAATATTACATTTCGAAATTGAATGAATACACAGCTAAACATTCTATTACTCGAACAAATATTTTTGAATTTTATTGAAAAATTAAAAAACGAAAATTCGAAAATAGAATGTTAGAATGTTATATAAACAATCAAAATTCGATTCGAACAAACGAATGTATCAAAATTCGTTTTAAATTTCGAATTTTTAGAAACATTCGCCCATCCCTACTAACTTCCAGTAATATTTTTTTTTTGTTCTGGAGCTTATTTTAATTGTTATATGTAATTTATGGCTATACAAGCAATAGACGAAAATATATATTTTTTTACACATTAGAAAATGTAAATTTTTAAAGAATTTTAATTTTACATGCTTATGTCCCTTTAAGGGCTTGTACAAAAGCACTTAAAATTGTTATTTGAAAATTCACAGTTTATTAGTGTTAGTTAAAACAGTGAAAAGACAGGAGCCGCTTAAGTGGCAATTACTGGTTCTCATTGGTCTATCAGTTCCCTTGAAAAAACATAATATGACTGCTCATATTATTAAGAGTAAGAGTATTTCTTACTCTTTTTTCAATGCAATTTGAATACATTAGCAGAGTTTTACATACCATCAAAATCTAGTTAAACATGCAAAAAAAAAAAAAAAAAAAAAAAAAAAAAACTATTAGGTATTAGTATTGCAGGATTCCTAAGAAATGTTCACATTATTTCATGAAAGCAAACAATAAGTGACCAAAGCTAAAATAAAATAAAAAAATAGCATTATTATGTGTTAACATTCACCTAGATTACAAGTTTTGCGTTTGTGTTTTAACGCTGAAAAAATAGAATCAGCCAATAGAATGAGAACTGCTAAATACTATTGGCTGATTTGAACAGCCAATAGGATTTTAGCAGCCCTAATTCCTATAGGCTGATTCAATTTATTCAGCTAATAGGAATGCTATGGTACCCCCAGTATAAAAGGAGTACCCTGCATTTCAATCCTTAATGTGCGGATGACGATCGCATAAAGAGGACCTCCACGTTGGATCGATGGACCTCCACCTGGACCTCCGCCTTGGACCTCTGCCTAGACCTCCGCCTTGGACCTTCGCCTGGACCTCCGTTGTTGACCTTCGCCTGGACCTCCGTTTGGACCTTTGCCTGGACCTCCGCCTCTACGCATCACCGCTCCACCTCCACAGGGATGAAGAAGATGCCAGTCCTGCAATGGATGAAGATGGAGCTGCCTGGATGATAGAGCTCCCGGGATGAAGTTTGGGACTTCAACAACTATGAGAACCTAAAGAGGGGTTAGTGTTAGGTTTTTTAAGTTTTTTTTTGTGTTTTTTTTTTAGATTAGGGTAGTCACTCTTAAAAGAGCTGAAATCCCTTTTAAGGGCAGCAAAAGAGCTCTATGCCCTTTTCAGGGCAATGCCCATACAAATGCCCTTTTCAGGGCAATGGGTAGATTCTTTTTTTTTAGATAGTTTTTTTATTTTGTGGGTTGGGGGGTGGGGGGTTTGTAATGTTAGTGGGTCTTTGTATTTTTTTCAGAAAAAGTGCTAATATCTTTAGGGCAATGCCCTACAAAAGGCCCTTTTAAGGGTTATTTATACTTTATTCTAGAATAGGTTTCTTTTATTCTGGGGTGAGCTTTTTAAAATGGGTATTAGAATAGGAATAATTGTTATTATTGTGGATCATTTTTTTGTTATTTTGTGTAATGTTTTTTTTTTTTGTTTTGGTGTGGGTTTTTATTTTTAGATTAGGGGTTTGGCATTTCATAAAAGAGCTGAATGCCCTTTTAAGGGCAGGAAAAATAGCTAAATGCCCTTTTAAGGGCAATGCCCATACAAATGCACTTTTCAGGGCAATGGGTAGATTAGGTTTTCCTTTATTTTTATTTTGTGTGTTTGGTGGGTGGGGGTTTGAATACTGTTAGGGGGTGTTTGTTTTTCTTTTATAGGAAAAGAGATGTTATCTTTAGGGCAATGCCCCACAAAAGGCCCTTTTAAGGGCCCACAAATAGGCCATTTTAAGGGCCCTTGGTAGTTTATTATAGATTAGAGTTTTCTTATTTTGGGGTGTTTTTTTATTTTTTTAAAAGGGTATTAGAATAGAAATAATTTTTATTATTTTGGATAATGTCATTGGTTATTTTTTTACTTTTTTTTTTTATTTTAGTGGGTTTTTTTTGGAATGGTAGTTTTTTTATTTTTTGCAATGTTAGGTTTTAGTGTAAGGTAGCTTAGGTTTTATTTCACAGGTAAGTTTGTATTTATTTTAACTAGGTAGTAAGTTAATAGTTAATAACTATTTACTAACTAGTCTACCTAGTTAAAATAAATACAAACGTAGCTGTAAAATAAAACCTAAGCTAGCTACAATATAACTATATACACCTATACCATTTCAAATATCAGTTTGAGTTTAAAATATCTGCTATTTTATTTATACTAATAGTTTAACAATAAAATTTAAATACAAATTGTTACAAATTGTTTATATTACCACTAAAAAATCTTAAAAGACAACAGTTTCCAATTTGATATCCCCCTGGATATTGATACATAAAAATACGAACTAAAGAATATGAGATGCCTAATAAGCATACAATAAATCACCTGTAAAACATTGCATGACTGGGTTTATTAATAATATACATTGCAATGTTACTATACAGAATAATAGGCTCTAAAGATTTATTTAAGTCTCTAGTAACTTATATTTATATTTTCCTTAAATAGGTATCTTCTTTTGGTGCAAATAGCACTTACTTAAGGAATTGGCGGTTTATGGCTCAGCTTTTGCGAGCAAATATTTCCTAAATATATCTTAGTGTCTTTATAAAAAGTTCAGCTTAATGTTGGTAAATAGTGTTACTGCTGGTAAGTACATACGATCTTAGCAATTCTCAGTCATTTCGGTCTCCTCCGGATGAACAGTGCACTGTTTCTGTAGTGGCCTCTTTTTGGACAGGTCATACCGGTACAGCACTGTACGTCCAGCCTCCGTTTACCGGATACTTCAATATACCTTAGCTCTCCTTTTCAAGTAGTTTCCACTCCTTAGTTGCAGGAGCCTGAACCGATGTCCCTTTCAGGTTTACCCTGCTCACCTGGAGCTGTAACTGTTTGCAAGCATCTGGTTCTTTGTTGGCTTTATTAGCCACCTCAGCTTGACTTACAATTTCGCCAGTTTTGCCAGTGGCATTGTCGGGGGGTTTTTGGGCTTTAACTCAGGTCTCTTAGACATTAGTGTTTCTATTTAGAGCCTCCAAATTACTTGCTCTCTCTTTCCCTCCTTCTTGTCTGTGGTCAGTTTGGGTAAATCAGGTTTCTACGCGTTTCAGCATTCAACCTTTATCAAGATGGAGAAAGGCTGAATGCCGAAACGCATAGAAACCTGAGGTTAATATTCATTATAAACTATATATACTTAGATAGGCCATGCTGTATACAACATTGTACATCATTAGAGGTAACAATCCATAACTAACAGTTAGGAACAGACAGTATATGTGACTAGTCCCACACCTTTTTATTGTTTTATGTTCATATACATGGTTTAAGAGTACGTACTATTAATATACCAACACAAGGTTTACTGAGCTAAAAATAAGCATTTATTTTGCGCCACCTTAGAGTATAATGTATTTTAATTTCAGTGCTACATTAAAAATGAAGTTAAAGAATATCTTTAATACCCTGAAATGCAGCCACCACTTATATATTTTTTTTGGTGAGCTAACGCTTTGAACTGTTCTCCTATTGGTTCTGTAGCTACAAAACAAAATTGCATGAGTGCTGTATGGCTAGAGCGCCAATTGTAGAACAGTTTAAACCGTTAATTAACAAAACAAATTACTTTTGAACTGGGCGGCCGGAGCGCAGGGTATTTGAATTTCAGTGCTACGTTAAAATTAAGTTAAAGTGTATCTTCATTATAAGTGATTAATTAAACTCCATCTAAAATATCACTAACATTCCAGATCTGTTTATACAAAGTTTACCAACACTTTAAGGTAGCTTAAACTTACTCTTAGCAGCAAAGTACAATATATTTTGCATTATTTGGTAACATCAATTGTTTTTGTAGTACTTCATTTTATTATACCCTCATAAAGAGATTTAGATTCTTAACTCATCACAATACAGGGGATATGTGTTAACAGATTAGCTCTGTTTGTACAACATATCTTTGTATGAGATTTGTTTAAGCCATGCACAAAAAATAATTTTATTATATATTGTTTTTTTTATTGATTTCAAAAGACATATAACAGAATCAAGCAAAGGTATAATACAATACATTGAAAGCTACTAATGGCTATCATACTATACAGAGATTGATATATCTCTAACAAAAAAATAATTTTAATTATCTAATAGGTCCTCTGATTCTTAGATTTCTATATTTTCTACTTAATTAGATGTTTTGTAAATCTAAAAAGGCATATAATCTGTCTAATTTAAATAAATCCTACTTCAGAGGAAATATATATACCAACCAAGTTGCTTTTGATTTAATGAGGTCAGTCAATAAGGCCAAGCCTGATCAGACCAAGCCACTACACAAAACTATATATCACATATATACTTAAATCAAATCAATTTTACAAGATCAGAATTAGTTTTCAAATCAATATAAATTCCAGATCAACATAGGTCCCCATTAGATATTTAAAATAATAGGCTGATATTTAGTATCTTGACATATGGCAGTGTTATATTTATTCAAGATTACAAATTAACAATGTATTAGGACAATCTTGCATAGCTGAAATTTGTTCACGTATGAGCCCCAAGTTCAAAATAATATTCCTTAAAGATTTGATATTTCTTAAATCATTCATATTAACCTTAAAAATTACTTAAAGGTACACTGAACCCAATCTTTTTCTTTTGTGATTCAGATAGAGCATGCAAATTTAAGCAACTTTCTAATTTACTCCTATTATCAAATTTTCTTCATTCTCTTGGTATCTTTATTTGAAATGCAAAAATGTAAGTTTAGATGCCGGCCCATTTTTGGTGAATAACCTGGGTTTTTCTTGCTGATTGGTGGATAAATTCATCCACCAATAAAAAAGTGCTGTCCAGAGTACCAAGCCAAAAAAGAATCTTAGATGCCTTCTTTTTCAAATAAAGGTAGCAAGTGAACGAAGAAAAATTTATAATAGGAGTAAATTAGAAAGTTGCTTAAAATTGCATGCTCTATCTGAATCACAAAAGAAAAAATTTGGGTTCAGTGTCCCTTTAATTGTAGATCTGTTAAACCTGATTATTTTAAAGTTGCATGTTTTGATTAGAGGAACTATATTTAATACATAAGGCTGTTACCGACTTTAATAAATCTGCAATTATAAACAACAGAAAGAGACTGGGCTAATAGTAAGTATAGCAATTTATCTCTGTCATTTTTGCTTTGTCAGGTACGTTTAGGCAAATATGACTAATTCAGATCTATAAATTAGACAAATAAACCAAATACATCTACAAAGTTTTCATCATATTAATAGAAAGGGTCTTTATCTACTGTAAATGTTAAAAAAATTAATAATTTTATACATCATATGGAAAATTGTAACTAAGAAAAGAGAAAAAAAATATTTTTTAAAGATAGAAAGCAAATCTAAAATAAGGGCCTGATTATATAAAGATCTTCAAGCTTGTAACACAACTTGCCAGTACTAAGAAGCCACTGACTAATCTTTGATGCTGCCATTATGGAACTCAGGTTACATTGCAGGTATCTGAAGGAGAGTTGCTTCACATGTGAAAACACATACGCACATAAATGTAGGGAAAAGTTATATTTCAACATAGCAGCACCCATGACTGGAGAAAGTTGGGGAATATTATGCATAATAAGCAATGCTATGCTAATAAAATGTATTCAGTGTCCCTTTAAGGTGCAGTAGAAATCATAATAAAATGACACTGCACTTGCAAAAAATGCTGTAAAATTTCTATTTATAATGCAAAATTCAAAGCGTATTATTGTCCTTATTGGAAGATGAGTTTTCCCACCGCTGCTAGTGGGCTGAACAGGGGTGAAGCTAAAATTCCTCCCCCAGGTCTGGCATATTCTGTAAATAAGAGATGGTTATTACCCTAATATAAAAACACATGTATATGAAAATATGGGGTTATTGTAAGATACTATACACTAAAAGCAGATTAATCTACACTAAAAGCAGAGTAAAAGCAGGGTAAACTAATCGCATTGGCTGCAGGATTTAGGCCTTGATCATAATCTATTAGCTGTGGCTTTTTCTGCTCTTTTTCAAGCCAAAAAGTCTAGTTTTGGATTTGGCACAATTACAATAGCATGTTTTTGCAAACAGTTTTCAGATCATTGATAACTGTCCTGTTTCTCTTAAAGTGAACGTAAATCCTACTATTGAAAAAAAATAAAGGGCGCTTTCATTCATGAAGAGCCAAGCTGGATTTACCACACGGCTATTGGCTAAGAGGTGTTAGTGTACAAAATCAAACAATGTTAGTGTACAAAATCATGTCTTACCAATCAACATTTGTAGAATCAGGCCACAACAAGTTAAATTGCAAAGGACAACTTTCATAGCAATCCTTTTAGCCATTTACAGCCAAATAAATTTGTGAAGACTGCACTTTTGTACAACTAAAATATGTTAAAACAGCTAAATCTATTTACTTAAAAATGTCCACATAATAATTAGATTAGATTAAAGATTAGCTACAATCCATGGTTAGCATTTGAAATATCTGACTAATATAACATTTTTGATCAAACTTAAAAAATAGTGCACTTTATAACCTTTGCATCACTAAAATGAAATATTTTAAATATTCTAGTTTTCCACTCATACAGGGCTGGTCAAATTTATATTTATTAGTTATAGCTGGAGCTGGATATTTAAAATAATGAGAAGATGAATGGTAATACTGTACATATTAAAGGGACAGTCTACTCCAGAAGTTTTAATGTTTAAAAAGATACATAATCCCTTTATTAAATATTCATGCATAACCAACACAACTATATAAATACACCTTTTACCTGTATCTAAGCCTTTGCAAACTGCCCCCTTATTTCAGTCCTTTTGATAGACTTGCATTTTAGCCAATTAGTGCTGGCTCCTTGATAACTCCAAGTGAGTGAGCACAATGTTATTTATATGACACATGAACTAATGCCCTCTAGTGGTGAAAAACTGTCAAAATGCATTCGGATAAGAGACGGCCTTCAAAGTCTAAGAAATTAGCATATGAGCCTACCTAGGATTAGCCTCCAACTAAGAATACCAAAAGAACAATGCAAAATTGGTGATAAAAGTAAATTGGAAATTACATGCGCTATCTGAATATGAAAGTTTATTTTGGACTAGGCCGTCCCTTTAACTTCAGATCATAAGAGTATATACAAATGCACTGTTGTGGTGTTTCTAGAGGCCACAAAGGAATTACTAACACAAAGATCATTACACCTCCAGGGTTATTCTATACTCTCCTCTCCCTTGCTCAGTGACATTTAGCACTTTTTTATTCATACTGCTATTATCAGTCATTTGTGCCTTAGTTTTCTCTCAGAAGGAGCCTGAGAAATTTCTAGACTCTCTAAAGTAATAAAAATAAGAAGATACAATTAAATTAGAAGACACAATTATTGTCTTTTTTTAAATTTTATAAAGGTGTAACAACTCATTTAAAAATAGTAGGGATGCTTTTGCCCTGTACAAACTGTTTTTGCATTATAAAAAATAATAATAATTAAAACAATAAGAAGTACTAATATACACAAAAAAAAAAATAACAATATGAAGGATATAGTAGAGATATTTGAAAAAAAATAAACTTAACAGAATCATGATTATATAAAAGTGTTACTCATTTGACATTCTGGCCTAGATTACAAGTGGATTGCAAAAATATTAGCACTATTGAAAGCTAACATTGCTCAAGTTAAGTCACAAGTGCTCTTGGTTTTGCGCTCATATTACAATTTAAAAGTAAAATGGTAGCACTTGAGTGAAATAAACGGGTGCCCTGACATCTGGGGTTGGATAGTGCAGCCACACTAAATCTCAAACCTCAGACATCTATGGGGTGCACTACAAAACTCACTTCTCACTTTTACTAGAACGTGAACCCAAACGTGTGCTAAGCAGAAAAGTGTGTTAAAATAAAGATAAAAAGTGTTCTTTCCAAAGTCTTAAACTATATATTAAATTAAAATATATGTTTGTGTGTATGTGTGTGTGTTCAAATAGATAGATAGACTTTTAAACTGGGTAGTACTGGGTAGGACTCGAAGTTGTATATATATATATATATATATATATATATATATATAGTATTTATGTGTGTGTGCATTGTTAAAACAATTATAGTTGTATACTTGTATATACATATTAGTTTTATTATGTATTTATATAGATGGTATGCTTTAATTTAATATAATTTACATGTGTTTAATTATACATTTCTTTTCGCCCTAAAAATGTAATTCAGGTCTGCATGTGTGCTAACGTTTTTAGCGCAATTATGTGTTGCGCTTGACTGCAACACAAAACTCACCACTTGTAAAATCAAATTTTACATTAACTTTAGAGTGGGCCCCAGATATATCTAGCTCACCCTGCACAATCAATAGTGCTTAACTTGTAATCTGGGCCTATATCTATGTTCTTGACTCTTTCAAATTTTTTTTTAGAAAAATGGTATTATGTTGCTCTATGGGGCAGATTTATCAAGTGTCTGGTGGACATGATTCACTGTAGCTGTTGGCATTTATCATTGCACAAGCAGTTCTGGTGAACTACATGTGCAATGCCTCCCCCTGCAGATTCGCCGATAGCAGGTGTCAATCAACCTGATCGTATTTGATCAAGTAGATTGATGTCCGTAGCCTCAGAGGAAGCGTACGAGTTAAGGAGCAATGATTTTAAGACCGCTGTTTCTTAATTCCTGTTTCTGGCGAGAATGAAGGCTCGCACGGAAACAGGGGTATACGGCCCCATTCAGACCATGATAAAACGGCCCTTATGTACTTTGCAAGAGATGGGCTACCACCCTCCCTATAATGTTGTTCTGTATGCAAAATGTTCTAATAAGGCTGTTGCTATGGTGGTCACTAGATAGCCACCCTAATTAAATGATCCCTCATTTGAATAAAAGTCATTTGTCCCTTATAGCCCATGGCTCTTAGTACAAAGCTAAATTTGATTCATTGCAATTACTTGCTTACTAGAATGCATTCTCTCTTTTTATATCATAAGCATTTTGTATGGGATATCTTCTGTTGTCTTGAAACCACTATCTTCCTGCAAGCACTAAATATGTTAGCTACCTAGGGTACAATTACAGGGATATGCAAATTATGAATGGAAAAATTATTGCAGAAAAACATATTTTAATTAAAAAAATGATCAAATATTAATTAATCATTAATATATAAAATAATAAAGAAATAGAATATAAAGTGTTAGATTACAAGTGGACCACAATAGATAGCAAATATATTTTATATTTGTATTATCTTGTGCAAAGATTAACACACCAACTGGTTTTAAAAGTGGTTGTTTTTATATTTTAACCAACATATATAATGTATAATGTAGGGAGTGCTATAATCATTGCATTATCATTTGTCTGAGCACAATCCAAAATGCCAATGTAAAATTTAGTGCTTTTTGAGACTGATGTAAAACATTATTGCTAATATTATTTATACACGAAGAAGGCCACTACGTAGCTTTTAAAGCAAATCCAACATCAATTTTATTACATGCCCCCGTAAAAGTATGTGTATGCATATATATATATATATATTCACCACTGTAGGTATATATATATATATATATATATATATATATATATAATCCATGTAGAAAATAAGGTAACAACACCACAGTACAAAATTCTTCCTTAAAGGTGAAAAATGTTCTTTACTGAGGTATAACAACCATAGAAGCGACGCATGATTAAGGACCATGTAGGTCCGAAACGTCGCTTCTATGGTTGTTATACCTCAATAAAGAACATTTTTCACCTTTAAGGAAGAATTTTATACTGTGGTGCTGTTACCTTATTTTCTACATGGATTGTATGCATTGGAGTTTGGCTGATACTCCATGGTAACGAGCACACAGATTGAAAACCTGTGAAATCTATGGTGCTGGACTCTATCTTTTTACATATATATATATATATATATATATATATATATATATATATATATATATATATATACCTACAAATAAATATATGTATAAATATATATAAATACATACAGTATATATATATATATATATATATATACCCCCAAATTCTGAATCTCAAAATCCAATCTTATTCTGAAATCTTAAAAATGTTTTTCTATGATTTAGATGATATCTAATTTACTTATATTATCAATTTTGCTTTATTCTCTTGGTATCCTATCTTGAAGAAGCAGCAATGCACTACTGGGAGCAAGCTGAACACACCTGTAAGACAATCACGAGAGGTATATATGTGCTGCCACCAAGCAGTAGCGATCTGCTAGCTCCTGAGCTTACCTAGGTATGCTTTTCAACAAAGGATACTAAGAAATTAAGCAAATTGGATAAAAGCTGTAAATTAGAAAATTAAAATGATCAAAAACTTTTAGGCCTAGATTTGGAGTTCGGCGGTAAAAGGGCTGTTAACGCTCCGCGGGCTTTTTTCTGGCCGCACCATAAAATTAACTCTGGTATCGAGAGTTTAATCAAATGCTGCGTTAGGCTCCAAAAAAGGAGCATAGAGCATTTTTACCGCAAATGCAACTCTCGATACCAGAGTTGCTTACGGACGCGGCCGGCCTCAAAAACGTGCTCGTGCACGATTCCCCCATAGGAAACAATGGGGCTGTTTGAGCTGAAAAAAAACCTAACACCTGCAAAAAAGCAGCGTTCAGCTCCTAACGCAGCCCCATTGTTTCCTATGGGGAAACACTTCCTACGTCTGCACCTAACACTCTAACATGTACCCCGAGTCTAAACACCCCTACCCTTACACTTATTAACCCCTAATCTGCCGCCCCCGCTATCGCTGACCCCTGCATATTTTTTTAAACCCCTAATCTGCCGCTCCGTAAACCGCCGCAACCTACGTTATCCCTATGTACCCCTAATCTGCTGCCCTAACATCGCCGACCCCTATATTATATTTATTAACCCCTAATCTGCCCCCCTCAACGTCGCCGACACCTGCCTACACTTATTAACCCCTAATCTGCCGAGCGGACCTCACCGCTACTATAATAAATGTATTAACCCCTAATCCGCCTCACTAACCCTATCATAAATAGTATTAACCCCTAATCTGCCCTCCCTAACATCGCCGACACCTAACTTCAATTATTAACCCCTAATCTGCCGACCGGAGCTCACCGCTATTCTAATAAATGTATTAACCCCTAAAGCTAAGTCTAACCCTAACACTAACACCCCCCTAGGTTAAATATAATTTTTATCTAACGAAATAAATTAACTCTTATTAAATAAATGATTCCTATTTAAAGCTAAATACTTACCTGTAAAATAAATCCTAATATAGCTACAATATAAATTATAATTATATTATAGCTATTTTAGGATTAATATTTATTTTACAGGTACCTTTGTAATTATTTTAACCAGGTACAATAGCTATTAAATAGTTAAGAACTATTTAATAGTTACCTAGTTAAAATTATAACAAAATTACCTGTAAAATAAGTCCTAACCTAAGATATAATTAAACCTAACACTACCCTATCAATAAAATAATTAAATAAACTACCTACAATTACCTACAATTAACCTAACACTACACTATCAATAAATTAATTAAATACAATTCCTACAAATAAATACAATTAAATAAACTAGCTAAAGTACAAAAAATAAAAAAGATCTAAGTTACAGAAAATAAAAAAATATTTACAAACATAAGAAAAATATTACAACAATTTTAAACTAATTACACCTACTCTAAGCCCCCTAATAAAATAACAAAGCCCCCCAAAATAAAAAATTCCCTACCCTATTCTAAATTAAAAAAGTTACAAGCTCTTTTACCTTACCAGCCCTGAACAGGGCCCTTTGCGGGGCATGCCCCAAGAATTTCAGCTCTTTTGCCTGTAAAAGAATAAATACAATACCCCCCCCCCAACATTACAACCCACCACCCACATACCCCTAATCTAACCCAAACCCCCCTTAAATAAACCTAACACTAAGCCCCTGAAGATCTTCCTACCTTGTCTTCACCATACCAGGTTCACCGATCCGTCCTGAAGAGCTCCTCCGATGTCCTGATCCAAGCCCAAGCGGGGGCTGAAGAGGTCCATGATCCGGTCAAAGTCTTCATCCAAGCGGGGCAGAAGAGGATCTTCCATCCGATTGAAGTCATCATCCAGGCGGCATCTTCGATCTTCTTCCATCCGGAGCGAAGCGGCAGGATCCTGAAGACATCCAGCGCGGAACATCCATCCGGACCGACGACTGAACGACGAATGACTGTTCCTTTAAGGGACGTCATCCAAGATGGCGTCCCTCGAATTCCGATTGGCTGATAGGATTCTATCAGCCAATCGGAATTAAGGTAGGAATTTTCTGATTGGCTGATGGAATCAGCCAATCAGAATCTAGTTCAATCCGATTGGCCGATCCAATCAGCCAATCAGATTGAGCTTGCATTCTATTGGCTGATCGGAACAGCCAATAGAATGCGAGCTCAATCTGATTGGCTGATAACGCTGGTTTTGACGGCTACCGCCGAACTCCAAATCTAGGCCTTAGTGTTTCCCAACCAGTAAATCACAATCTTCTTTGCCTGTGTCTTTGTTTTGTTTTTTTGTGTTCTAAAATGCAAATAATAATCTATATATATTTCAAACAACAACTGTTGCCATTAAAGTACTGCATTATCTTTATGAAGGTAATGTGCATACAAAATAATTAAAAATGATATAAAACTACCTTTAGCTAATTTTTATTATGACATGCAAATTTATGTTTAAATTACAGTTTTCAAAGTTAGATAACTGAACCAAAAAATGGAATAAGGTAAGCTGTCAGCTACACAGAGACACTAGAAGTGCTTGATTCACAATCCAGGGTAAGAACAACTGACTTACTCCTGAGGTTATTTGGGCTGATTTCTCTCTGCCAACCTAGAGGTGGCAGAGATTGTAAGAAGCAGCGGGCTAATGGAAACTGGCTCACATGTGCAAGAGAGCTCAGAAGCAGCTTACACTGCTGAGTACATGCAGCGCTTTGTATTAAATAACATCCTTTCACCTAAATACACATTCCTCAAAATGGAGTCATCATCTAAAAGTCTTTTCCTCAAAAACACATCTGCATTTCTTACCTGTGTTTTCTTACTTGCAGAAACAGATACCAATAGATTTCACTTACCGGTTACAGCTTCAGGAGGCTCAGAAACAGAAATCTCTTTATCACAGGTATGTTTAGTAAGAGCAGCATAGGAGTTTTGTAATGGCAGTGTTTGAGGGCAATACTTCTGGTCTTCTGCTGTAACGCTTCCAGGGCCTAATATTCAAAACTTGTCAGTATGGAGAGGTCCCTAAAAATGTTAGATACACACATTTTAATTTGAAAGTTATGTATCTCACTACGCAGTGTTGTTAGTGTAAAGGAGATTCATCTACATTACAATATAAAGTCTAAAAACAGATCGCAAAGATTTTTTATGATTTCTCTCATGCCGGTGAGCTTTTGAATATCAAGCTCCCAGAGTCTACAGTAATCCATCTGCCCCCCCAGTTGATTTCTCGGGTAGAGGTGCTTCTTCCTGAGGCAGCATTTTAGAGGTAACAGACATGTAACTAACCTTAGCTTTAAGGTTAGCTATTTCTTCTCTTAAGAGATTAAATAGTTTCCAGACAGGACAGCCCATAAAACTCCAAAATGTAGCATGATAAAAAGTGCAAAGCACTGATTACACTGTGGGGTCAATTTATTAATGTGCAAGCAGACATGATACAATGTAGCGTATCATGTCCGCTGCACATCGATAAATGCCGATAGCATATGATGTCGGCATTTATCATTGCACCAGCAGTTCTTGTGAACTGCTGGTGCAATGCCGCCCCTGGAGATTCGCGGCCAATCAGCCGCTATCAGGGGGTGTCAATCAAACCGATCGTATTCGATCAGGTTGATTTCACACTGGGCATCAAGCTCCGTATGGAGCTTCATAAATTGACCCCTAAATCAATTTATGACCCCTAAATCTAAACCATTTAAAACTTAACAACTCTTTAAATTAAGTAAATTATTAATTTTCTTTACAACCTGAATAACCCTGAATAATTCCTAAAATAACTCCAATATCCCTATTTATGTGATCCTTTTTTAGCTAGCAGAATTAATGTAGATTCCTTTAAATAGCCCCAGAAGGATCAGGTGGGGTCCTTCCTAATTGCTCCCCTATGCAAAACAATCAAACTGTTATCTAATTTCAATACTAAAAGCCAGAATAGAAAATAATGGAAAATGAGCTCTAACTATTCAATTGCTGTAGTGAAAATCTAACTTACAGTCCAGGCATACAACCTCCTGAAATATCTCCATTATCTTTATTTATTTGATCCTTTTTTAGCTTGATCCCTTTTTTAGCTAGCAAAGCTAATGACTGAACTTCACTCACTGGGTTTAATTAAAATAAAATAAAATGTCTATTTGTATTACAGTAGTACACTATGTAAGGAGAAACAGTCTAAAATTTGCTGCTTTATGCATGGTTTTCCAAACACTTGCAGAGGCAACTCTCATGGAATTCTATAAAAAGGGGTTTTTCCTGAGAGTGGCGAGACATCTCATACAAATAATAAGAGCTTCATGTTAGGAAGAAGTTTGCAACGGAGGGTGAGGAACCAGCTTGTTTTTAAACTTGAATATTACGCCCAATAGAAAATAAATTACACTCGCCTAGATTACGAGTTTTGTCGGTTAAGACCCGCGGTGCTAACAAGGCTTTTTTTCCAGCGCACCCTTAAGCCAACGCTGGTATTACAAGTTGTCTGAATGGCTGTGTTGGCCTCAGAAAAGGGAGCATTGAGCATAATTTAGCTTCCCTTCAACTCTCAATACCAGCGTAGCCCACGGTAGTGGTAAGCTGGAAAAACGTGCTCATGCACGATATCCCCATAGGAAACAATGGGGCTGAGCTGGCTAAAAAAAAACTAACACCTGCAAAAAAGCAGCGTTCAGCTCCTAACGCAGCCCCATTGTTTCCTATGGGGAAACACTTGCTAAGTCTATACCTAACACCATAACATGAACCCCTAAACACCCCTAACCTTACACTTATTAACCCCTAATCTGCTGCCACCGCTATCGCTGACACCTGCATTTTATTATTAACCCCTAATCTTCCGCTACAGACACCGCCGCAACCTACATTATCCCTATGAACCTTTAATCGCCGACACCTATATTATATTTATTACCCCCTAATCTGCCCCCCCCATGTCGCCACCACCTACCTACAATTATTAACCCCTAATCTGCCGACCGGACCTCTCCGTCACTATAATAAATGTATTAACCCCTAAACCGCTGCAGTCCCGCCTCGCAAACACTATAATACATTTTATTAACCCCTAATCTGCCCTCCCTAACATCGCTGCCACCTACCTACAATTATTAACCCCTTATCTCCCGCCCCCAATGTTGCCACTACTATAATAAAGTTATTAACCCCTAAACCTAAGTCTAACCCTAACACCCCCCTAACTTAAATATAATTTAAATTAAACTAAATAAATTTACTATCATTAAATAAATTAATTCTATTTAATACTAAATACTTACCTATAAAATAAACCCTAATATAGCTACAATATAACTAATAGTTACATTGTAGCTATTTTAGGATTTATATTTATTTTACAGGCAACTTTGTATTTATTTTAACTAGGTACAATAGCTATTAAATAGTTAATAACTATTTAATAGCTACCTAGTTAAAATAATTACAAAATTACCAGTAAAATAAATCCTAACCTAAGTTACAAATATACCTAACACTACACTATCAATAAATTAATTAAATAAATTAACTAAAATTATCTAAAATAAAATACAATTAAATAAACTAAACTATAGTACAAAAAAACCCCTCTAATTACAAAAAATAAATAAATATTACAAGAATTTTAATCTAATTGCACCTAATCTAAGCCCCCTAATAAAATAACAAAGCCCCCCAAATAATAAAATTCCCTACCCTAAACTAAATTAAAAAGTAATCAGCTCTTTTACCAGCCCTTAAAAGGGCTTTTTGCAGGGCATTGCCCCAAAGTAATCAGCTCTTTTACCTGTAAATAAAAATACAATCTTCCACAACATTACAACCCACCACCCACATACCCCTACTCTAAAACCCACCCGATCCCCCCTTAAAAAAAACCTAACACTACCCCCCCCTGAAGATCACCCTACCTGGAGCCGTGTTCACCCAGCCGGGCACTGATGGGCCAGAAGTGGACATCCGGAGCAGCAGAAGTCCTATCAGGGCAGAAGAGGTCCTCCAAGCGGTAGATGTCTTCATCCAAGCGGCATCTTCAATCTTCAATCAACCGGAGCGGAGCCATCTTGAATCCATCCAACGCAGAGCCATCCTCTTCGTACAATGTCCTAAGTCCAAATGAAGGTTCCTTTAAATGACATCATCCAAGATGGCATCCCTCGAATTCCGATTGGCTGATAGGATTCTATCAGCCAATCGGAATTAAGGTACGAAAAATCCGATTGGTTGATTTAATCAGCCAATCGGATTGAACTTCAATCCGATTGGCTGATTGGATGAGCCAATATAATTGACCTCACATTTATTGGCTCATCCAATCAGCCAATCGGATTGAAGTTCAATCCAATTGGCTGATTACATCAGCCAATCAGATTTTTCCTACCTTAATTCCGATTGGCTGATAGAATCCTATCAGCCAATTGGAACTCGAGGGACGCCATCTTGGATGACGTCATTTAAATGAACCTTCATTCGGACTTAGGACATCGTACGAAGAGGATGGCTCCTCGTCGGATGGATTCAAGATGGCTCCATTCCGGTTGATTGAAGATTGAAGATGCTGCTTGGATGAAGACATCTGCCGCTTGGAGGACCTCTTCTGCCCGATCGGATGAAGACTTCTGCCGCTCCGGATGTCCACTTCTGGCCCATCGTTGCCCGGCTGGGTGAACACGGCTCCAGGTAGGGTGATCTTCAGGGGGGGTAGTGTTAGTTTTTTTTTAAGGGGGGATCGGGTGGGTTTTATTGTAGGGGTATGTGGGTGGTGAGTTGTAATGTTGGGGGGGATTGTATTTTTATTTACAGGTAAAAGAGCTGATTACTTTGGGGCAATGCCCTGCAAAAAGCCCTTTTAAGGGCTGGTAAAGAGCTGATTACTTTTTAATTTAGGATAGGGTAGGGCATTTTATTATTTTGGGGGCTTTTTATTTTATTACGCGGCTTAGATTAGGTGTAATTATTTTAAACTTCTTGTAATTCTTTTTTTTTGTAATTTCGTGTTTTTTTTTTTTGTACTATAGTTTAGTTTTAATTGTATTTTAGTTTATTTAATTGTAGTTAATTTATTTAATTAATTTATTGATAGTTTAGTGTTAGGTGTATTTGTAACTTAGGTTAGGATTTATTTTACAGGTAATTTTGTAATTATTTTAACTAGGTAGCTATTAAATAGTTATTAACTATTTAATAGCTATTGTACCTAGTTAAAATAAATACAAAGTTGCCTGTAAAATAAATATAAATCCTAAAATAGCTACAATGTAACTATTAGTTATATTGCAGCTATATTAGGGTTTATTTTATAGGTAAGTATTTAGTTTTAAATAGAATTAATTTATTTAAAGATAGTAAATTTATTTTGTTTTTAATTTAAATTATATTTAAGTTAGGGGGGTGTTAGGGTTAGACTTAGGTTTAGGGGTTAATAACTTTATTATAGTAGCGGCGATGTTGGGGGCGGGAGATTAGGGGTTAATAATTGTAGGTAAGTGGCGGCGATGTTAGGGAGGGCAGATTAGGGGTTAATAAAATTTATTATAGTGTTTGCGAGGCGGGACTGCGGTGGTTTAGGGGTTAATAAATTTATTATCGTGGCGGCGAGGTCTAGTCGGCAGATTAGGGGTTAATAATTGTAGGTAGGTGGCGGTGACATTGGGGGGGCAGATTAGGGGGTAATAAATATAATATAGGTTGTTAGGGTCAGCAGATTAGGGGTTCATAGGTATAATGTAGGTTGTGGCGGTGTCCGGAGCGGGAGATTATGGGTTAAAAAATGTATTATAGTGTTTGCGATGTGGGGGGGGGGGGCTCGGTTTAGGGGTTCATAGGTAGTTTATGGGTGTTAGTGTACTTTATAGCACCATAGATAAGAGTTTTATGTTCCGGCGTTAGCCCATAAAACTCTTAACTACTGTTAGGTGTTTTCAGGGTTTTTTATTAAATTGATTGAGTGTATTGAGGTTATTAAGTGTTGCAAGTTATACTTGTTCTTGTTTCTTATTATTGAAAATAAATGTTATATATACCATATATCTGTTACCGCATTGTCGGCGGTGGTGTATTGTTTAGTGATTTGATTTTAAATGTAGTTAAACTGTGTTGAGCCATGAAAGTATCACAACTTAACCACTATGGTGGTTATGTGTATCTTAGTATAATAATTTTAAACTAACATAGAAGCAAAGAACATAATTAGAATAGTAGTAGGTGTGTATGCGGGTATATGTGAATTTATGAATTAAATACTCTAAAGACAGACCTGCAATTATTTTACCTGAAAACAAAGAAGGGAGGTTTAGGTGGTCGATTGTAAACATTTTTACAGAAGTTAAGAGTAAGAGCAAAAGATCAACGATCTGAAAATAATAAACTAATAATCAACTTGAACCAAACAGAGCTAACAGACAACAAAAAAGCAGGATTACGTAAATCAGAGTAAGAGTGGATGTAAAGTCAGTATATATCCTTTGGGGAACAAAATACAGGGAGTGCAGAATTATTAGGCAAGTTGTATTTTTGAGGATTAATTTTATTATTGAACAACAACCATGTTCTCAATGAACCCAAAAAACTCATTAATATCAAAGCTGAATAGTTTTGGAAGTAGTTTTTAGTTTGTTTTTAGTTATAGCTATTTTAGGGGGATATCTGTGTGTGCAGGTGACTATTACTGTGCATAATTATTAGGCAACTTAACAAAAAACAAATATATACCCATTTCAATTATTTATTTTTACCAGTGAAACCAATATAACATCTCAACATTCACAAATATACATTTCTGACATTCAAAAACAAAACAAAAACAAATCAGTGACCAATATAGCCACCTTTCTTTGCAAGGACACTCAAAAGCCTGCCATCCATGGATTCTGTCAGTGTTTTGATCTGTTCACCATCAACATTGCGTGCAGCAGCAACCACAGCCTCCCAGACACTGTTCAGAGAGGTGTACTGTTTTCCCTCCTTGTAAATCTCACATTTGATGATGGACCACAGGTTCTCAATGGGGTTCAGATCAGGTGAACAAGGAGGCCATGTCATTAGATTTTCTTCTTTTATACCCTTTCTTGCCAGCCACGCTGTGGAGTACTTGGACGCGTGTGATGGAGCATTGTCCTGCATGAAAATCATGTTTTTCTTGAAGGATGCAGACTTCTTCCTGTACCACTGCTTGAAGAAGGTGTTTTCCAGAAACTGGCAGTAGGACTGGGAGTTGAGCTTGATTCCATCCTCAACCCGAAAAGGCCCCACAAGCTCATCTTTGATGATACCAGCCCAACCAGTACTCCACCTCCACCTTGCTGGCATCTGAGTCGGACTGGAGCTCTCTGCCCTTTACCAATCCAGCCACGGGCCCATCCATCTGGCCCATCAAGACTCACTCTCATTTCATCAGTCCATAAAACCTTAGAAAAATCAGTCTTGAGATATTTCTTGGCCCAGTCTTGACGTTTCAGCTTGTGTGTCTTGTTCAGTGGTGGTCGTCTTTCAGCCTTTCTTACCTTGGCCATGTCTCTGAGTATTGCACACCTTGTGCTTTTGGGCACTCCAGTGATGTTGCAGCTCTGAAATATGGCCAAACTGGTGGCAAGTGGCATCTTGGCAGCTGCACGCTTGACTTTTCTCAGTTCATGGGCAGTTATTTTGCGCCTTGGTTTTTCCACACGCTTCTTGCGACCCTGTTGACTATTTTGAATGAAACGCTTGATTGTTCGATGATCACGCTTCAGAAGCTTTGCAATTTTAAGAGTGCTGCATCCCTCTGCAAGATATCTCACTATTTTTTACTTTTCTGAGCCTGTCAAGTCCTTCTTTTGACCCATTTTGCCAAAGGAAAGGAAGTTGCCTAATAAATATGCACACCTGCTATAGGGTGTTGATGTCATTAGACCACACCCCTTCTCATTGCAGAGATGCACATCACCTAATATGCTTAATTGGTAGTAGGCTTTCGAGCCTATACAGCTTGGAGTAAGACAACATGCATAAAGAGGATGATGTGGTCAAAATACTCATTTGCCTAATAATTCTGCACTCCCTGTATAGATAATGCCAGATACATTAAACTCCAATATTTGCAATTATGTGGTTGGTAACAGATCAGGCAGACAGAAGTTACAGGATGGCATCAGAGAGTCCCAGACAACTACAGCTCAGTAAAGATCAATTTTTCCCAAAGATTGTAGATCCGGCCGTAATGATACCATAACAGCAAGTATGGAACTGGCTATATTTCAGAATGAGACCCAGATGATCTGGAATCTGAAATAAGACTGTTATAATTTAGACAGCAGTAAGGCAGGCAGTACTCACAGAGGACAAGGAATTAGTAGGAATCTTCCAGTAAGTGAAACCAATTCAAAATAGTCAAAAGCACAGATGGCAGAAGTAAACCCACATGTGAGTTACAGGTTAGGCTCAGGAATGGTTTGATGATATCCAAGCACCTCCTGTATGGAGGAGGTGCTCTTTATTAGACAGCTGCTGCCAAGTAAAGTGGTGAAGGAATTTAAAGGTGCAGGTAGTAATATACACAGGAAAGGTGACATGAGCCCCTCCTCAAGAAAGACCTCCTGAGCAGACACCAGGCTTAGTAGGATGGGCACTGTGAAAAGACCTAAGAAGGCAAGAAGCACGAAGCTGGTTGGCAGGGTTCCAGTAGCCTTCAGACAAGTCATACCCCTTCCAAAGCACAAGGTATTGAATTTGACGTCTGCAATGTCTGGAATCCAAAATTCAGTAGACATATTGAACTTCACAGTTCACCATTACTGGATCAGGAGGACGAACAATGCATTGAGGGAATGATTGGGAATAAATGGCTTAATCAAGGATACATGGAAGGTAGGATGTAAACGGAAGTAGTTAGGTAACTTCAAAGTAACAGCGTTTGGATTGAAAACTCTCAAACCAAGTATGGACCAATGAACAATTTATTTAATTTCCTTGTTGGAGTTTGGAATTTCAAATTCTTAGTTAACAACCATACTTTAACACCGATATGATAAGATGGAGAAGTTGTTTTGTGCCTATCATAATTAAACTTTAGTCTTCTTTGTACCTTCTTAATGTTGGTTTGAATGACTTGCATTGTCTCTTGGATCTTGGATAAGATCTGTTTGACTGCCAAATTGAGTGAAAAGTGGGAAGAGAGATTATGGAATACAGGATGATATCCATAGTTAGCAAAGAACGGTGTATGTTTGGTCATAGAGTTGAAATTGTTATTAAAAGCGAAAGGGAGCAAGGAGTACCAGTCGTCTTTAAGATACGTGGTGAAATATCATAAGTACTGTCCGAGCCATTGTTTGGTTCTTTCTGTCAAACCGTTAATTTGTGGGTGGTAAGCACTGCTAAATGTATTCTCAATGGATAGAGCATTGCATAATTCCCCACAGAACTTAGAGGTGAATTGCACCCCTCTGTTGAATATGATACTGGTTTGTAACCAATGTAATTTCACCACATTGTGGATAAAGGCTCTGGCAGTTTATGGTGCAGAAGGTAGACCTGTCAAAAGAATAAAATGGGCCATCTTTGTATTTTGGTCTACAACTACGAATATAGTGTTATGGTTCTGTGAAGGTGGAAGTTTGACAATGAAATCCATTGATACAGAGGCTCAAAGTTGTGTGAGTATTGGTGAGGAGGTTTATAAGTCATATGGAGATGTTTGGCTAGCTTTGAAATTAGCACACACTTGACAAGATGTGATGTAATTCTGTGTGTAATCTATAATTTTTGGCCACCAGTTTCTTTGGAGGAGTTCCAGGGTTCTTTCTATACCAAGATGTCCAGATAGAGGACTATCATAAATTTGTTTGAGTACATGCAACCTTAGGGAAGGTGGAATGTATAGTCTGTGATCATTGTAGCATAATTTGTCAGTGGTCTTTGAAAGTTCTGAATAGGGTAAAGCTGGAGACTGTTTTTGACTTTAGTAGGAAAATTGTTGAGAATCCCTATAATACGATCTTGAAGAATAATAGAAGTGGGAGAAGTGAGCATGGGTGCTGTGTACATTCTTGATAACAAATCTGCCTTACCGTTTAAGGTTCCAGGTCTATAGATGATGAGGTAATTGAATCTCTCAAAGAAGAGTCTCCAGCGGACTTGTCTTGAGGAAAGTGTCTTGCTTGATTTCATGAATTCTAAATTCCTATGATCGGTGTAGATTCAGATGGGTTGGACAGTTCCTTCTAAAAGATATCTCCGAGAGTTCTTGAGTGGTAAGCAACTGGATGTATAACTCTGGTCACTGGATGTTTTTGTGATAGTATAGCACCAAGTGCGTATTTGGATGAGTCTACTTCAAGAATAAACTATAGGGATGGATCTGGCATCCAGAATTTTGTTTTAAGATTATCAAATGCACTCTAACTCTCCTGTGACTATATAAAGGTAGAAGCACCAATTGAAAGGGGGAGTGGTTTGACAATGCCTGAGTAGTTGGTATAAACTTCCTGTAAAAGTTGGCAAAACCAAGGAAATTTTGCAAGGATTTCTTGTTCTCTGGGACAGGCCGATTCAGAATATCTTCAATCTTGTCATCTTCCATAAGAATACCATCTGGTGAGATTTTATATCCCAGAAAACTGATTTGTTTAGTATGCAATAAGCATTTATCTAGTTTGGTGTACAAGTGGTGTGTGCAAAGTCTGGATAGAACCCAGGAAACATGTTTCTTGTGATCAACTTCTGAGTTGGAGTATATTAATATATCATCTAAGTAGACACCACATACATCAAGGAGAACGCAGAATATGTCATTCACAAAATATTGGAAAGTGTCAGGGGCATTGCATAACCCGAAGGGCATGATGAGATATTCATATAGACCATATCTGGTGCAGAAGGTGGTTTTCCACTCATCACCTTCTTTTATGCACACTGAATTATAAGCTCCTCTGAGGTCCAATTTTGTAAAAAATTTTTGCCGCTTGTAGCCTTTCAATTAATTCAGGAATTAAGGGAAGTGGGTAACGATTCTTAATGGTAAACTTGTTCATTAGACAATAATCTATGATTGGACAGAGTGACTTATCTTTGTTTTTTACAAAAAACATGCCTGCACCAGCAGGAGAAGTGGAGGGTCTTATAAAACCCTTTTGGAGGTTCTCTTCAAGATAGGTTTTTAGTTCAAGCTGAGACAGTGGGTAAACATGACCATAGGGAATGACTGCCCCTGGGGTGAGGTCTATAGGCCAGTCATATGGTCTATGAGGAGGTAGTGTTTCTGCCTCCTTTTTACTGAAGACATTATGGAACTCTGTGTACATCGAAGGTAGAGTTCGTTCTGATATTGCATTAAAACACCATGTTGAAGACAGGTTTGGTTACAATATATGGACTGAAAGTCTAATTCGGACTTCTGCCATGAAACGGTGGGTGAATGTTATTACAACCAAGAAATTCCAAGAATTATTGGGTAGAGAGGAGATTACGTCTAGTACAATATGTTCAGTAAGTCTGGTAAGGGTAGTCATCTGTAGGGGCATGGTGTGATGGGTAATTGGTGCATTAGCTATACAAGAGTCATCAATAACTCTCGGCTAGATATAGGCCTAGATTTGGAGTTTGGCGTTAGCCATGAAAACCAGCGTTAGAGGCTCCTAACGCTAGTTTTAGGCTAACTCCGGTATTTGGAGTCACTCAAAATAGGGTCTAACGCTCACTTTTCAGCCGCGACTTTTCCATACCGCAGATCCCCTTACGTCAATTGCGTATCCTATCTTTTCAATGGGATCTTTCTAACTCCGGTATTTAGAGTCGTGTCTGAAGTGAGCGTTAGACATCTAACGACAAAACTCCAGCCGCAGGAAAAAAGTCAGTAGTTAAGAGCTTTCTGGGCTAACGCCGGTTCATAAAGCTCTTAACTACTGTACTCTAAAGTACACTAACACCCATAAACTACCTATGTACCCCTAAACTGAGGCCCCCCACATCGCCGCCACTCGATTAAATTTTTTTAACCCCTAATCTGCCGACCGCCACCTACGTTATACTTATGCACCCCTAATCTGCTGCCCCTAACACCGCCGACCCCTATATTATATTTATTAACCCCTAATCTGCCCCCCACAACGTCGCCTCCACCTGCCTACACTTATTAACCCCTAATCTGCCGACCAGACCGCACCGCTATTATAATAAAGTTATTAACCCCTAATCCACCTCACTAACCCTATAATAAATAGTATTAACCCCTAATCTGTCCTCCCTAACATCGCCAACACCTAACTTCAATTATTAACCCCTAATCTGCCGACCGGAGCTCACCGCTATTCTAATAAATGTATTAACCCTTAAAGCTAAGTCTAACCCTAACACTAACACCCCCCTAAATTAAATATAATTTTAATCTAACGAAATTAATTAACTCTTATTAAATAAATTATTCCTATTTAAAGCTAAATACTTACCTGTAAAATAAACCCTAATATAGCTACAATATAACGAATAATTACATTGTAGCTATTTTAGGATTAATATTTATTTTACAGGCAACTTTGTAATTATTTTAACCACCGCTATTCTAATAAATGTATTAACCCTTCAAGCTAAGTCTAACCCTAACACTAACACCCCCTAAGTTAAATATAATTTTAATCTAACGAAATTAATTAACTCTTATTAAATAAATTATTCCTATTTAAAGCTAAATACTTACCTGTAAAATAAACCCTAATATAGCTACAATATAACGAATAATTACATTGTAGCTATTTTAGGATTAATATTTATTTTACAGGCAACTTTGTAATTATTTTAACCAGGTACAATAGCTATTTAATAGTTAAGAACTATTTAATAGCTAAAATAGTTAAAATAATTACAAATTTACCTGTAAAATAAATCCTAACCTAAGTTACAATTAAACCTACCACTACACTATCAATAAATTAATTAAATAAAATACCTATAATTATCTACAATTAAACCTACCACTACACTATCAATAAATTAATTAAATAAAATACCTACAATTATCTACAATTAAACCTAACACTACACTATCAATAAATAAATTAAATACAATACCTACAAATAACTACAATGAAATAAACTATCTAAAGTACAAAAAATAAAAAAGAACTAAGTTACAAAAAATAAAAAAATATTTACAAACATAAGAATAATATTACAACAATTTTAAACTAATTACACCTACTCTAAGCCCCCTAATAAAATAACAAAGACCCCCAAAATAACAAAATGCCCTACCCTATTCTAAATTACTACATTTCAAAGCTCTTTTACCTTACCAGCCCTGAACAGGGCCCTTTGTGGGGCATGCCCCAAGAAATTCAGCTCTTTTGCCTGTAAAAAAAAAACATACAATACCCCCCCCCTCAACATTACAACCCACCACCCACATACCCTTAATCTAACCCAAACCCCCCTTAAATAAACCTAACACTAAGCCCCTGAAGATCTTCCTACCTTGTCTTCACCCTACCAGGTTCACCGATCCGTCCTGAAGAGCTCCTCCGATGTCCTGATCCAAGCCCAAGCGGGGGGCTGAAGAGGTCCATGATCCGGCTGAAGTCTTCATCCAAGCGGGAGCTGAAGAGGTCCCTGATCCGGATGAAGTCTTCATCCAAGCGGAATCAGCCAATCAGAATCAAGATCAATCCGATTGGCTGATCCAATCAGCCAATCAGATTGAGCTTGCATTCTATTGGCTGATCGGAACAGCCAATAGAATGCAAGCTCAATCTGATTGGCTGATCGAATCAGCCAATCGGATTGAACTTGATTCTGATTGGCTGCTTCCATCAGCCAATCAGAATATTCCTACCTTAATTCCGATTGGCTGATAGAATCCTATCAGCCAATCGGAATTCGAGGGATGCCATCTTGGATGACGTCCCTTAAAGGAACCGTCATTCGGCTAGTAGGCGTCGGGAGAAGAGGATGTTCCGCGTCGGAGGTCTGCAAGATGGATCCGGAAGAAAGAAGATTGAAGATGCCGTTGATAGAAGACTTCATCCGGATCATGGACCTCTTCAGCTCCCGCTTGGATGAAGGCTTCATCCGGATCATGGACCTCTTCAGCTCCCGCTTGGATGAAGACTTCAGCCGGATCATGGACCTCTTCAGCCCCCCGCTTGGGCTTGGATCAGGACATCGGAGGAGCTCTTCAGGACGGATCAGTGAACCTGGTAGGGTGAAGACAAGGTAGGAAGATCTTCAGGGGCTTAGTGTTAGGTTTATTTAAGGGGGGTTTGGGTTAGATTAGGGGTATGTGGGTGGTGGGTTGTAATGTTGGGGGGGGTTTTGTATGTTTTTTTTTTACAGACAAAAGAGCTGAATTTCTTGGGGCATGCCCCGCAAAGGGCCCTGTTCAGGGCTGGTAAGGTAAAAGAGCTTTGAAATGTAGTAATTTAGAATAGGGCAGGGCATTTTGTTATTTTGGGGGTCTTTGTTATTTTATTAGGGGGCTTAGAGTAGGTGTAATTAGTTTAAAATTGTTGTAATATTTTTCTTATGTTTGTAAATATTTTTTTATTTTTTGTAAATTAGTTCTTTTTTATTTTTTGTACTTTAGATAGTTTATTTCATTGTAGTTATTTGTAGGTATTGTATTTAATTTATTTATTGATAGTGTAGTGTTAGGTTTAATTGTAGGTAATTGTAGGTATTTTATTTAATTAATTTAATGATAGTTTAGTGTTAGGTTTAATTGTAACTTAGGTTCGGATTTATTTTACAGGTAATTTTGTAATTATTTTAACTAGGTAACTATTAAATAGTTCTTAACTATTTAATAGCTATTGTACATGGTTAAAATAATTACAAAGTTGCCTGTAAAATAAATATTAATCCTAAAATAGCTACAATGTAATTAGACTTAGCTTTAGGGGTTAATACATTTATTATAGTAGCGGTGAGCTCCGGTCGGCAGATTAGGGGTTAATGTTTGAAGTTAGGTGTCGGCGATGTTAGGGAGGGCAGATTAGGGGTTAATACTATTTATTATAGGGTTAGTGATGCGGATTAGGGGTTAATAACTTTATTATAGTAGCGGTGCGGTCCGCTCGGCAGATTAGGGGTTAATAAGTGTAGGCAGGTGGAGGCGACGTTGGGGGGGGGCAGATTAGGGGTTAATAAATATAATATAGGGGTCGGCGGTGTTAGGGGCAGCAGATTAGGGGTACATAAGGATAATGTAAGTAGCGGCGGTTTACGGAGCGGCAGATTTGGGGTTAAAAATAATATGCAGGGGTCAGCGATAGCGGGGGCAGCAGATTAGGGGTTAATAAGTGTAAGGTTAGGGGTGTTTAGACTCGGGGTACATGTTAGGGTGTTAGGTGCAGACGTAGGAAGTGTTTCCCCATAGCAAACAATGGGGCTGCGTTAGGAGCTGAACGCGGCTTTTTTGCAGGTGTTAGGTTTTTTTCAGCTCAAACAGCCCCATTGTTTCCTATGCACGAGCACGTTTTTGAGGCTGGCCGCTTGCGTAAGCAACTCTGGTATCGAGAGTTGAAGCTGCGTTAAAAATGCTCTACGCTCCTTTTTTGGAGCCTAACGCAGCCTTTTTGTGGACTCTCAATACCAGAGTTATTTTTATGGTGCGGCCAGAAAAAAGCCGGCGTTGGCTACGCGGGTCGTTACCGACAAAACTCTAAATCTAGGCCTAAGAGTTTTGCGTTATGAGTGAAAAAGCTTCATAACGCTGCTTTTTCACTACTGCTAATATTACGTGTCTTGTAGGTACAGCTGTACTGCACACTTTTTTGGCTCTCACGCAACGTAACTACCGCACCTTTTAAAAAGTTATTTTTCAATGGGACTTCCATAGCGCCGGTATTACGAGTTTGCCTGTCCGGCCAAAAAATGAGTGGTACAGCCCATAACTACAAGATCCGTACCATCACCTGAAAGTCAGTAGTCATGGGTTTTATGCTACAAAGCTGTACCATAAAACTCATAACTAAAGTGTCACAAAGTAGACTAACACCCATAAACTACCTATTAACCCCTAAACCGAGGCCCTCCTGCATCGCAGATACTAAAATAAAATTATTAACCCCTAATCTGCCATACTCCCGCATTGCAAACACTAGTTAAATATTATTAACCCCTAATCTGCTGCCCCCAATGTCTTTGCCACCTACATACACTTATTAACCCCTAATCTGCTGTCCCTAACATCGCTGCAACCTACATTATTGTTATTAACCCCTAATCTGCTGCCCCCAAAATTGTCGCCAGCTAACTAAACCTATTAACCCATAATCTGCTTCCCCCAATTTCGCTGCCACTATACTAAAGTTATTAACCCCTAAACCTAACCCTAAGTATATCCCTAACATAACCCTAACCCTAACACCCACTAACTTTAACATAATTAAAATAATTCCAAATAAAAAATACAATTAATACCTAAATTATTCCTATTTAAAACTAAATAAATACTTACCTGTAAAATAAAACCTAAACTAACTACAATATAACTAATAGTTATATTGTATCTAGCTTAGGTTTTATTTTTATTTCACAGGTAAGTTTGTATTTATTTTAACTAGGTGGATTAGTTATTAAATAGTTATTAACTGTTTACTAACTACCTAGTTAAAATAAATACAAAGTTACCTGTAAAATAAAACCTAACCTGTCTTACACTAAAACCTAACATTACACTAAAATTAAATAAATTAAATAAAAAAAAAAACAATTATCTAAATTACAAACAATAATAAACACTAAATTACATAAGCTAAAAAAGAAATGATCAAATATTTAAACTAATTACACCTAATCTAATAGCCCTATCAAAATAAAAAAAGCTCCCCCAAAATAAAAAAAAACCCTAGCCTACACTAAACTGCCAATGGCCCTTTAAAGGGCCTTTTGCGGGGCATTGCCCCAAAGAAATCAGCTCTTTTACCTGTAAAAAAAAAATACAAACAACCCCACAACAGTAAAACCCACCACCCACACAACTAACCCCCCCAAATAAAAACCTACATAAAAAAACCTAAGCTCCCCATTGCCCTGAAAAGGGCATTTTGATGGGCCTTGCCCTTAAAAAGGGCATTTAGCTCTTTTACAGTGCCCAAAGTCCCTAATCTAAAAATAAAACCTACCCAAAAAAAACCCTTAAAAAAAACTAACACTAACCCCCGAAGATCAACTTACAGTTTTTTAAGACCAGACATCCATCCTCATCCAGCCGGGAGAAGTCTTCATCCAAGCGGCAAGAAGTCCTCAACAAAGTCGGGAGAGTCTTTATCCAAGCAGCAAGAAGTCGTCCTCCAGGCCGGCAGAAATCATTGGCCATTGGCAGTTTAGCGTAGGCTAGGGTTTTTTATTTTGGATAAATGTTTTTTTGTAATTTAATTTATTTAATTTTAGTTTAATGTTAGGTTTTAGTGTAAGACAGGTTAGGTTTTATTTTACAGGTAACTTTGTACTTATTTTAACTAGGTAGATTGTTTGGGTTAGGGGTTCTCTAATGAAACCTATCTCCATAGGTTCAGTAGTTGAAGTTCTAGACGGGAGTCGAAAATCAGGATTAGGTGGGCTTCTGTGATGTTATTCAATCTGGTTACGTTCAGCTCTTCTATTATGGAGTCTTCTATCTACTGATGTAGCCAATTTCATCAGTTACTCTAGAGTGGCAGGAAGTTCAACCCTTGATAGTTCATCCTTTATTGCTTTGGAAAGGCTTTACCTGAATTGGTTATGAAGACTGATGTCATTCCCTAGCTAACCTTTTAAACTTAACAATGAATTCTTCGACTGGTCTTTTCCCTTGTTTCAAGCATCTCAAAGTGGTTTCTGCAGTAACTTGGGTGTCTGTATTAGTGTATAAAGAGGACATCAAAGAAAAAAATAGATCTAATGAATTAAGTATAGGGTCATTTGTCTCTAGGTAAGTGTTTTCCCTAATCCTATGCTTGCCCCTGAGATAAGATATAGCCGTGCATACCTTGATATGGTCGGTGCTATAATTTTTGGGATTAAGCATGAATAACAGTTCACATGCATTTCTTAAATCGGGATATTGAGATCTATTGCATGGAATCTATCAGTGGGCTAACAGTTGGTTCAGGACTATCTGCAGAGGTAGAGCATGCAGCAGAGAGTTTAGCTATAGCCGATTTGAGACTCTGATTTTAGAATGTAAGTCCTGGAATCTTTGTGTAAGTTTGTGTAAGTATGTCTACTCTCTGATATTGTTTATCTTAGTATAATAAATTGAAACTAACATAGAAGCAAATAACGTAGAATAGTAGTAGGTGTGTATGCAGGAGCAAATTTACAAATTAAATACTCTCAAGACAGACCTGCAATTATTTCAGACAGATTTTACTTGACAACCAAGAATGGAGGTTTAGGTAGTCAATTGTAAAAAAAGCTACAGAAGTTAGAGTAAGAGAAAAGATCAACAATCTGAAAATAATAAAATAATAATCAACTTGAACCAAACAGAGCTAACAGGCAAAAAAAAGCAGGATTATGTAGATCAGAGTAATAGTGGATGTCAGTATATATATTTTGGGGAACAAAATATTGGTAATGCCAGATACCTTAAACTCCAATAGTTATAATTGTGTGGTTGGTAACAGAACAGGCAGACAGATGTTCCAGGATGGCATCAGATTGCATGAGAGAGTCCCAGACAACTGCAGCTCAGTAAAGATCAATGCACCCCAAGGATTGTAGATCCAGCCGTAATGATACCGTAATGGCAAGTACGGAACTGGCTATGTTTCAGGATGAGACCCAGATGTTCCATAATCTGAAAGCAGACTGTTATAATATAGACACCAGTAAGGCAGGCAGTACTCACGGAGGAAAATAAATTAGCAGAAATCTTGCGGCAAGTCAAAACAATTTGAAATAGTCAAAAGCATAGCAGGAGGAGGTGTTATTTATTAGAAAGCTGCTACCAGGTAAATTGGTGAAGGAATTTAAAGGTACAGGCAGTAATATGCACCAGAAATGTGACAGGAAGTTTTATTTTTGATTAACCAAAACGTTTTCCCTAAGTAAATGGCTGTTAGTCATTTCTTATATGAACAACTACTTTTTCTAGTTCCCTGTAACAAAGGTCACAGGGAAATATCACTATTTAAACCCCACAAATACTTTGGAAACTTCTAAAAATATTAAGTCTACCTCAAGAGAGATGATCAATATACAAAAGGAACAACAGCACATCCCACTCTAAGTGTATTATTTATTGGCAACATAAAATACGCAAATAATATTGCGCTTACATAGAAATCATTCATAAAAACATTTAGAAATGTCATCCACTCCTTACTGCTTTCCTGGTTCTTAGTGCTTATAGTGTTTCCCTGTATTAAAATCCTTACTGGTTGGAAACAGGTTACCCGGTATCAGCGTCTTGCTTGTAATACCTTTGTTACGGAAACCGTGGAGGGACAATAAACCTGAAACTTTTTTTCTTTCCTCTTGAGAAAGCGCAGCCATTGCATGACCAAAACGCGTTGAGGTTTATTGTCCCTCCACAGCTTTTGTAACAAAGGTGTTAAAAGCTAGACGCTGATACCGGGTAACCTGTTTCCAACCAGTAAGGATTTTAATACAGGGAAGCGCTGTAAGCGCTGGGAACCAGGACAGCCGTAAGAAGTGAATGACATTTCTATATGTTTTTAAAAATGATTTTTATGTAAGTGCAATATTGTTTACGCATTTTATGTTGCCAATAGGTAATACACTTAGAGTGGGATGCGCTGTTGTTCCTTTTGTATATTGACAGCTTTCCAGTGAGAGGTTTGAGGAAATTCCTCTATACAGTTCAGCTGGATCCTTATTACCATCTGAAACTTTGGGAGTATATTTCTATGGACAATACACTGTGAAATTGAACATTCAAATCTTTGCAAGTGTAAATCTTTTAGTGTAATTATTATTTTTTGATATTGTGTTATTGTTTTTAAGAATTTTGAACTCTGGTATATTATTTATCATTTCTGTTTCATGACACAATCTATAGTTTTACGTAGATTTTTACAAGTAGAAATTGGATTGCAACTTTGATACTCTTGCAGCGCAGGTATTTTCTTTGTTTTTTTCAAGAGAGATGATGATGATTAAATTTGCTACCATGGATAATATATAGACTCATAATATAATATTTTTCTGCCAAATTGTCTGGAATTATAGGCTTTTGTAATATTAATTTTGACAAGAAACTTCTTTTAATTTCTCCCACTTGTGAAGGAAAAGCTCACATGTTAACACATTTTAAATAAAAAATATTTAATTGCTCCCGAGGCCATAAAAATATAAATTATTTAATTGCTCAAGAGGCCATAAAATATAAAATATTGAATTGCTCCTGAGGCCATAAAATATAAAATATTTAATTGCCCCTGAGGCCATAGAAAATTAAAAGACCAGTGAATGCATTTTCTTCTCAATAACAAGCATACATTTATCTTTCTTTCTTTCTTTCTTTCTTTCTTTCTTTCTTTCTTTCTTTCTTTCTTTCTTTCTTTCTTTCTTTCATGATATTGGACTGTGAGGGGGAAGCTACACTACAGAAACAAATAAAAACAAATAATAAAAAACATTTTTATTTGCAAACTGGGTACTGGCAGACAGCTGCCAGCACCCAAGATGGCCCCCAATAAGGCAGAGGGGGAGGGTTAGGGAGCTATTTTGGGGGGATCAGGGAGGTTGGGGGCTAAGGGGGGATCCTACATAGCAGCATATGTAAATATGCTATTTTTTTTTTTTAAATACCTTTTATTTTAGTACTGGCAGACTTTCTGACAGTACTTAAGATGGCGGGGACAATTGTGGGGTGGGAGAGGAAAGAGAGCTGTTTGGGAGGGATCAGGGGGTGGGATGTGTCAGGTGGGAGTCTGATCTCTACACTAAAGCTAAAATTAACCCTGCAAGCTCCCTACAAACTACCTAATTAACCCCTTCACTGCTGGCCATAATACACATGTGATGCGCAGCAGCATTTAGCGGCCTTCTAATTACCAAAAAGCAACGACAAAGCCATATATGTCTGCTATTTCTGAACAAAGGGGATCACAGAGAAGCATTTACAACCATTTGTGCCATTATTGCACAAGCTGTTTGTAAATAATTTTAGTGAGAAACCTAAAGTTTGAAAAAGTGAACAATTTTATTTTATTTGATTGCTTTTGGCGGTGAAATGGTGGCATGAAATATACCAAAATGGACCTAGATCAATACTTGGGGTTGTCTACTACACTACACTAGAGCTAAAATTAACCCTAGAAGCTCCCTACATGCTCCCTAATTAACCCATTCACTGCTGGGCATAATACACGTGTGGTGCGCAGTGGCATTTAGCAGCCTTCTAATTACCAAAAAGCAAAGCCAATGCCATATGTCTGCTATTTATGAACAAAGGGGATCCCAGAGAAGCATTTACAACCATTTATGCCATAATTTCATGAGTTGTTTGTAAATAATTTCAGTGAGAAACCTAAAGTTTGTAAAAAAAATTGTGAAAAAGTCAACTTTTTTTTTTATTTGATCGCATTCGGCGGTGAAATGGTGGCATGAAATATACCAAAATGGGCCTAGATCAATACTTTGGGATGTCTTCTAAAAAAAATATATACATGTCAATGGATATTCAGAGATTCCTGAAAGATATTAGTGTCCCAATGTAACAAGCGCTAATTTTGAAAAAAAGTGGTTTGGAAATGGTAAAATGGTACTTGTATTTATTGCCGTATAACTTGCAAAAAAAGCAAAGAACATGTAAAAATTGGGTATTTCTAAACTCAGGACAAAATTTAGAAACTATTTAGCATGGGTGTTTTTTAGTGGTTGTAGATGTGTAACAGATTTTGGGGTCAAAGTTAGAAAAAGTGTTTTTGCTTTTGTTTTTTTTTCATCATATTTTGTATTTTTTTATAGCAAATTATAAGATATGATGAAAATAATTGTAGATTTTGAAATTCCATTTAATGGCGAGAAAAACGATATATAATATGTGTGGGTACAGTAAATGAGTAAAAGGAAAATTACAGCTAAACACAAACACCGCAAAAATGTAAAAATAGCCTTGGTCCCAAACGGACAGAAAATGGAAAAGTGCTGTGGTCATTAAGGGGTTAATGAAGGATTTATCTGTAAATTGGAAAGATGTGTATGAGAGCTTAAAGGAAATTATATGTTAGTGCCACACTTTAATATAGGTATTACAAATAATTTTATAGATTTTAAATTTTAGAAGTTTTTGAATGTGGATGGTCCATGTTTTAATAATGATGCAAGAGTTTTAAATGGTGTCAGTTTTTCGGAGCAGAGTAAAGATGTAGATTTTTCAGACATGAAGAAATGGCCTAAGATAGAAATGCAAATAACAGGTGATTTCACAAGAGTTGGATAGTTACAAAGGAAATGTGTGTAAGGGATTAATGCTTGCTTTTAAGTAAATGGGATGTGTAAATAATGAGTAAAATAAAATATCAAACATAATATTCCTAAGCGAGGTAAGAAACAAGATCATTGTTTAGTCAAAACAGAAATAGTTAAAGTGGAATTTTAAATCTTTCAGGAAAAATGTGTAACATCAAAATAAAAGGGACGTGCAACACAAAGTTTTTCTTTCATGATTCAGATATCGGCTTCTAGTTATCAAGCCGTCAACCGCAAATACGCTGGAATTCGGCAGCGTATTTGTGGCGAGGCTGATTCGCCTTAGTTATCAAGCCCTACAGCCCGCAAAAGTAGAATATAGTGACGTAACCTACGATCCGCCGGACTCAGTCCAACACAGATCGATGGTTTCGTCACTACAGATGTTCCAAATGCAAGTTCGGCACAATCTGACAACTTTTGTTAGTTATCAAACTACTACCAGGTACGCTCGCCACTATTTCGGGCCAGCGTACCTGGTTTTCAATCCGCCGCCCTGGAGGCAGCGGATCCCATAGGAATCAATGGGAGTCTGACAGCAGCAAGAGCTCATGTTCGCTGCTGCCCGATATCCCATTGATTCCTATGGGAGATGTCTGCACCTAACACCCTAACATGTACCCCGATTCTAAACACCCCTAATCTGTCCCCCCTACACTGCCGCCACCTACATTATACTTATTAACCCCTAAACCGCCGCTCCCGGACCTCGCCGCAACTAAATAAACTTACTAACCCCTAAACCGCCGCTCCCGGACCCCCACGCAACTATAATAAATGTATTAACCCCTAAACCGCCGCTCCCGGACCCCGCCGCAACTAAATAAACTTAATAACCCCTAAACCGCCGCTCCCGGACCCCGCCGCAACTATAATAAATATATTAACCCCTAAACCGCCGCTCCCAGACCCCGCCGCCACCTACATAATACCTATTAACCCCTAATCTGCCGCCCCCTATACCGCTGCCACTTATATTAAATTTATTACCCCTATCCTGCCCCCCTATACAGCCGCCACTATATTAAACTTATCAACCCCTAAACCTAAGTCTAACCCTAACCCTTACACCCTCCTAACTTTAATATTATTTTAATAAATCTAAATCAAACTTACTATTATTAATTAAATCATTCCTATTTAAAAATGCAAGGTCAATCCGATTTGCTGATTGAATCAGACAATCTGATTTTTCCTACCTTAATTCCGATTGGCTGATAGAATCAGCCAATCGGAATTCGAGGGACGCCATCTTGGATGACGTCCCTTAAAGGAACCTTCATTCGTCGTTAGTCCGTCGGGCCAGAAGGATGTTCCGCGTCGGAGGTCTGGAAGATGGAGCCGCGGTTGGATGAAGATAGAAGACACCGCATGGATGAAGACTTCTACTGGATGGAGGACCTCTTCTGCCCCTCTTTGATGAAGACTTCTACCGTATAGAGGACCTCTTCTTGCTCCGCTTGGATGAAGAATTCGGCTTGGCTTGGTGAAGACGACTAAAGGTAGGGAGATCTTCAGGGGGTTAGTGTTAGGTTTTTTTAAGGGGGGTTTGGGTGGGTTAGAGTAGGGGTATGTGGGTGGTGGGTTTTAATGTTGGGGGGGTTGTATTTTTTTTTTACAGGTAAAAGAGCTGATTACTTTGGGGCAATGCCCCGCAAAAAGCCCTTTTAAGGGCTGGTAAAAGATCTGATTACTTTGTAATTTAGAATAGGGTAGGGCATTTTTTTATTTTGGGGGGCCTTATTTTTTTATTAGGGGGCTTAGATTAGGTGTAATTAGTTTAAACTTCTTGTAATTCTTTTTTCTTTTCTGTAATTTAGTGTTTTGTTTTTTTTGTACTATAGTTTAGTTTATTTAATTGAATTTAATTTTAGGTAATTGTAGTTAATTTAATTAATTTATTTAATGATAGTGTAGTGTTAGGTTTAATTGTAACTTAGGTTAGGATTTATTTTACAGGTCATTTTTTAAGTATTTTAGCTAGTTAGTTATTAAATAGTTAATAACTATTTAATAACTATTGTACCTGGTTAAAATAAATACAAAGTTGCCTGTGAAATAAAATTAAATTCTAAAATAGCTACAATATAATTATTAATTATATTGTTGCTATCTTAGGGTTCATTTTACAGGTAAGTAATTATTTTTAAATAGGAATAATTTAGTTAATAATAGTAAGTTTTATTTAGATTTATTTAAATAATATTAAAGTTAGGGGGGTGTTAGTGTTAGACTTAGGTTTAGGGGTTAATAAGTTTAATATAGGTGGCGGCGGTATAGGGGGGCAGGATAGGGGTTAATAAGTTTAATATAGGTGGCGGCGGGGTCCGGGAGCGGTGGTTCAGGGGTTAAACATTTAATTTAGTTGCGGCGGGGTCCGGGATCCGCAGGATAGGGGTTAATAACTTTAATATAGGTGGCGGCGGTATAGGGGGCGGCAGATTAGGGGTTAATAGGTATAATGTAGGTGGCGGCGGGGTCCGGGAGCGGCGGTTTAGGGGGTAATAACTTTATTTAGGTGCGGGGGGCTCCGGGAGCAGCAGTTTAGGGGGTAAAACAGTGTAGTTTAGTGTGGGTGCTTATTGACAGGGTAGCAAGAAAGCTGCGAAGAAGCCGATGAGCAGCGAGATCGATGACTGTCAGTTAAAAACAGTCCACTGCTCATCGCTCCGTACTTGGTGCGCGACTTCTTGACAGCTTTCTTGATAACTTTGGCGAACGTATTCAGGTCCGTGGCAGCGATGGTAGTCGAGCTTAGGCGAGCGTATTGGGGTGGCGAATGCAGGAAAGTAGACGGCTTCATACATAGAGGCCATAGCATTCAATTTTACATAATATTTAATTTCATTTGTATTATCTAATTTGTTTCATTCTCTTTGTATCCTTTTGTTGAAAAGTATACCTAGATATAGCTAGGAAGGCCCAGAAATTGCTGATTGGTTGCTGCAAATATATGCACCTTGTCATTGATACCAAGAGAATGAAGCAAATAAGATAACAGAAGTAAAAAATAAGGTAATAGAAGTAAATTGAAAAGTTGTTTAAAATTGTATGATCATGAAAGAGAAAGTATGGGTTTCATGACCCTTTAAATTCAGCCTTCATTTGGTGCCATTGTTATGCTTTATTGAGTTTGTGTTAAAGAGACATGAAACTAAAAACATTTATTTTATAATTCAGATAGCGTATACCATTTTAAACAACTTTCCAATTTACTTGTATTATATAGTTTGATTTGTTCTCTTGGTATCCATTGTTGAAAAGCATACCTAGGTATGCACAGTAGCTTGGAGCTATACCTCTTACCATTGGCTTACTGAAGTGTTCAGCTAGCTCCCAGTAGTGCAATGCTACTCCAAGTAAATTGGAAAGTTTTTGAAAATGATGTGCTAGATTACAAGTGGAGCGCTAAAATAAAAATGTGCCCATTTGTGGGAGCGGGATAATTAACCAGCCATTACAAGTAGCTGGTTATTGCCACCATGAGCATGCGGTAGCAATTAGCGATCTGAAGATTAACCAGAGGTCAAACCTCTGGTTCATTTTCTAAAAGTGCCCCAAATGCCCTCAAAATTGAGTTATAGTTTTGTATTAAAACAAAAATAACCGTACTAGGCAGTTTTGGGGCTTTAAAGTTGGTGGGAGTGGGGTGTTAGGAAAAAAACAACACTGAAAAGTGCCTTTGCATTGCGGTCTAGGGGAACTGTGTGTTCCCTTAGACTTCAATGTAAATATATATGTATAATATTATATACATATATGATTATATGTTAATATGTGTATATACACATATTAACACATACATATTTATGTAGATATTCATATACATATATATTTAAAAATGTTGCCCATCACTGCACTTCTTACCCCATTTGCTGCACGTGGTTCTGATGCCGTCTGTGACGGCATCAGAACAAGGCTACCATAGGAGTCTTGTGAGTGCAATGCTTCCTAGCAATGCAAACGTGAGCTCGCATTCGCATTGAGCTTAACTTGTAATACCAGCGCACATTATTGTGTACTGGTATTACAAAGTGGAGCACTAATATCGCTTGCACGAAAGCAATATTTAGCGATCCACTTGTAATCTAGCCCTATATATTCTATCTGAATCATGAAATAATTTTTGGGGGTTTCATGTCCCTTTAAGATATGATGCAATACATGTGTTTTCCTCCATGACATTACAATTTAATGTTAACAAATTTATCTTACTACAAGTAATCATTTTTATAGAAATTCTAGTTTTTCAGAATATTCCAGTGACAACTATTTCATGTCTATGTTTTATATTTGGGGCTCCATTTATCAAGCTGTGAAGCAACTTTAGAGACCTTAGAGTTGGAGTTGGAGAAGTTCAATCAACATGGTAATTGTTTATGTGAGAAGAGCAGTGAGGCACAATCACTTGTACGTTCAATAATAAATACAGACATCTGACGAGCATTGTCTACTGCCTGCTTTCCAAAGATGCATGCAAATAGGACCCTTAGTTGGGAACTTCATCCCCAACAATTTGATAAATGGGACTCGAGTAAATAATAATAAGAGCTCAGAAATACAAAGCATGTATATGCTTTCTTATCCTCATAGCTAACACAAGCCAAAATATGTAACAGGCCTAAGCAAGCATTCAATTTTCTTAAAAAAAAACTAAAAAAATGCTATATTTTATTTATTACATACAATTTAAATATAATATTAAACAACAGGAATAGTTTTTTTTAGGTGTCAGTGGTTAAATATCCCATAGATCTTTGTTAACTCTTTGTTAACCCCTTAAATGCATATATTACACAGCTTAACAGATGTATCATTCCACAAGAGGTCTTCATGCATCGGAAAACCTGTCTAGAAAATAAAATGTTTTATTTTTTTTCTTTGAACTTCAGCAGACATTCAAATAGTTAGGAAGAGAAAAAAAGGGGTAAATAAGAATACTCATGTATTTTGTGTGCATAGATATTAAACATTTGCATGTTTTCCTTTTAACTTCCAACAGTTCACCAGAGGGTAAGGATAACTAGCATGCTACATGCTACAATCAAATGCATGACTCATGTCTCATGAAATCGTGAATATCAAACATATATTTTCTCAAACTCATGGCTAACCTTGAAAACAATGAGGCCTATTTATCAAGCCGTCAACCGCAAATACGCTGGAATTTCGCAGCGTAATTGTGGCGAGCCTGATTCGCCTTATTTATCAAAGCCTACAGACCGGCAAAAGTTGAAATTTGTGACGTAACATACGATCCGCCGGTCTCAGTCCGACACAGATTGATGCTTACGTCATTACAGATGTTCTGAATACAAATTCGGCACTATCTGACACCTTTTGCAAGTTATCAAACTGCTAACAGGTGCGCTCGCCACTATTCCGGCCCAGCGCACCTGCTTTTCAATCCGCCACCCTGGCGGCCGCGGATGCCATAGGAATCAATGGGAGTCTGAAAGCAGTGAAAGCTTATGTTCGATGCTCCCAGATATCCCATTGATTTCTATGGTAGAAAACAAATTACGTTTACACCTAACACCCTACCATAAGCCCCGAGTCTAAACACAGCCTAACAATCCGCTAACTGTACATTAAAATTACATCATCCCTATCTTATAATAAATTTAAATTTACCTTTAGAGTTAAATTAAACTATATTAAACTATTAATTAACCTACCCTATTATACTAAAATGACATTAAACAATATTAAACTATTAATTAACCTACCCTAACTGTTATACTAAAATGAGATTAAACTACAAATTAAATTAACTATATTATATATTTAAAAACCTAATCCTACTAGTTATTTAAATCTACTATTAAAAATTACAAAGTTACAAAAAACTAACAACTAAGTTACACAAAATAAAAAAAACACTAAGTTACAAAACCACCCCACTAAATTACACAAAATAAAAAATAAATTATCAAATATTTAAACTAATTACACCTAATCTAAGAGCCCTATGAAAATAAAAAAGCCCCCCCAAAATAAAAAAACCCTAGCCTGCAATAAACTACCAATGGCCCTTAAAAGGGCCTTTTGTGGGGCATTGCCCCAAATAAATCAGCTCTTTTACCTGTAAATAAAAATACAAATACCCCCCCAACAGTAAAACCCACCACCCACACAACCAACCCCCCCAAATAAAATTCTGTCTAATAAACCTAAGCTCCCCATTGCCCGAAAAAGGGAATTTGGATGGGCATTGCCCTTAAAAGGGCATTTAGCTCTTTTTCCGCCCAAAGTTCCAAATCTAAAATTAAAACCCACCCAATAAACCCTTAAAAAACCTAACACTAACCCCCGAAGATCCACTTACAGTTTTTGAAGACCCGTCATCCATCCTCAACGATGTGGCAGAAGTCCTCAGCGAAGCTGGCAGAAGTCTTCATCCAAGTGGGCCGAAGTCTTCATCCAAGCCGGCAGAAGTCTTCAACCAGACAGCATCTTCTATCTTCATCTATCCAGCACGGAGCAGCTCCATCTTCAAGACATCCGGCGCGAAGCATCCTCTTCTTCCGACGTCTTCTGGAACAATGAAGTTTCCCTTTAAGTGACATCATCCAAGATGGCGTCCCTTACATTCTGATTGGCTGATATAATTCTATCAGCCAATAGGAATTAAGGCGGAAAAAATCTGATTGACTGTTGCAATCAGCCAATAGGATTGAGCTTGCATTCTCAATCCTATTCCTTTTGGCTGGAATGTAAAGGATGCCATCTTGGATGACGTCATTTAAAGGGAAACTTCATTGTTCCAGAAGACGTCGGAAGAAGAGGATGCTCCATGCTGGATGTCTTGAAGATGGAGCCGCTCCTTGCCGGATGGATGAAGATAGAAGATGCCGTCTGGATGAAGACTTCTGCCGGCTTGGATGAAGACTTTGGCCCGCTTGGATGAAGACTTCTGCCGGCTTTGCTGAGGACTTCTGCCTCTTCGTTGAGGATGGATGTCGGGTCTTCAAAAACTGTAAGTGGATCTTCGGGGGTTAGTGTTAGGTTTTTTTAAGGGTTTATTGGGTGGGTTTTAATTTTAGATTAGGGACTTTGGGCAGAAAAAGAGCTAAATACCCTTTCAAGGGCAATGCCCATCCAAATGCCCTTTTCAGGGCAATGGGGAGCTTAGGTTTTTTAAATAGAATTTAATTTGGGGGGGTTGGTTGTGTGGGTCGTGAGTTTTACTGTTGGGGGGTATTTGTATTTTTATTTACAGGTAAAAGAGCTGATTTCTTTGGGGCAATGCCCCACAAAAGGCCCTTTTAAGGGCCATTGGTAGTTTATTGTAGGCTAGGGTTTTTTTTATTTTGGGGGGGGCTTTTTTATTTTCATAGGGCTCTTAGATTAGGTGTAATTAGTTTAAATATTTGATAATTTATTTTTTATTTTGTGTAATTTAGTGTTTGTTTGTTTTTGTAACTTAGTGTTTTTTATTTTTTGTAACTTGTTAGTTTTTTGTAACTTTGTAATTTTTAATAGTAGATTTAAATAACTTGAGTAGGATTAGGTTTTTAAATATATTATATAGTTAATTTAATTTGTAGTTTAATGTAATTTTAGTATAACAGTTAGGGTAGGTTAATTAATAGTTTAATATAGTTTATTGTAATTTTAGTATAATAGTTAGGGTAGGTTAATTAATAGTTTAATATAGTTTATTGTAATTTTAGTATAATAGTTAGGGTAGGTTAATTAATAGTTTAATATAGTTTAATGTAATTTTAGTATAATAGTTAGGGTAGGTTAATTAATAGTTTAATATAGTTTAATTTAATTCTAAAGGTAAGTTTAAATTTATTATAAGATAGGGATGATGTATTTTTAATATACAGTTAGCGGGTTGTTTTTAATAGGTTAATTGGTTAATTTAGTTTATGGCGATGTAGGGGGCTGGCGGTTTAGGGGTTAATAGGTTTAGTAAGTGGTAATGATGTGGGAGGCCAGGGGTTTAGGGGTTAATACATTTATTTAGTTGTGGTGGGCTCCGGGAACAGAGGGATAGGGGTTAATACATTTAGTTAGTTGCGGCGGTGTTGGGGAGCGGTGGAATAGGGGTTAATAACTTTATTAGAGTTGCTGTGGGGGAGGCCAGGGGTTTAGGGGTTAATACATTTATTTACTTGCGGTGGGCTCCGGGAGCAGAGGGATAGGGGTTAATCATTTTATTTAGTGGTGGTGTTTAGTGACAGGATATAAATAAAGCTGGGAAAAGCCGAATAGCAGCGAGATCGATGAATGTTAGTTAACAACAGTCTGCTGCTCATTGCCCCGTACTTAGTGCGCTGCTTTTTTGACAGCTTTTTTAATAAATAAAGAGAACGTATTCAGGTCCGCAACCGCAATGTTAGGTGATGTCAGGCGAGCGTATTGGTGCCGGCGAATGCAGCACAGTTGACGGCTTGATAAGTAGGCCTCAATGTGTGAATACGAATATTCTATATCTCTTGAATACATAGTTACCAAATGAGTTTTCTTATCCCCAAGTTACCATAACCCACAACTTTACAGAAATGGTCAATAAAATTAAAAACTGGCATCACTTAATTATCAGGGATAGAAACAGATCTACCTTGCCCCAGAAAAGAATATATTTGAAAAAAGTGCATGCAATAGGGTGAAATAAACATAAAGTGTATGTAAGGCTGGGTAGAGTACCTGGTCATATATACTTAGTCACATATGCATAAGGGTGGGTGAGTGCCTGAGAGTATGTGCATAATGGTAAAATAATGCCTTTTTGTTAAGAGGGGTAGAAAAGGGGTGCAATAAAAAAATATTTTTTTTAAACATGTTTCTAAAAAAATTATTGTAATAAAAAAATATTTTAATGAAAATTAATACCCCTTCCACCCCTACAATTATTACCCCCAGGGGAACAAACCACTTGCCAGAAGGTTCCTCTGAGATAACCCTGGTGTCTAATGGCAGTGGAAAGGCACTGGCATGTGAGCAGCATCCGCATGCAGAAATGCAAGCTTACTATCACTGCCTATTAATAGTGATGGGCCGGGTGTGAAGTTCCTAAGAGTATCGTTACTGATGTTATTAATTATTCAGATGGGGAGAACAAAAACAGAAAAGTGCTTGTGCTGCACATACAAATGCTGATTTGCTCTTCTGGATGGAGAGAAAGCTTACATGCCAGTGCCTCCTATTGCTACTTGACATCAGGGCCAATTGCATCAGAACCCTACTGACACAGGGTGGAATGCTGGCAGGGGGCAATTAGCTGTAAGACCTGGAAAGAGTTATTAATTAGTATTAAACTAAGCTATTCACCTATTCCAAGTTTCCTGGATCAGCTTAACTATGAAGTACTTTAGTTTAATATGGTTGCCTCAAATAAATGATTTCCAGGAATATGCTAAAAAAATCATGCATAATATTCTAGAAGTTTAAAAACGTATACATATACAGTATAAATGGATTGGGACTATCAAAAGTGGGAACATATCTAGGTCTGTAGTTTCAAATCAAAAGCCACTTAAAGGGACAGTATACTGTAACACATTGATGTGTTTCCAATTACTTGGTATACTAGCTGCAGAGTGTAAAATGTATGACAAATTGCATTTTCAGGTTTATTTGTGTACATGAATTTGCTGTTTTTCTGCTTTGAAACCACAGCCTATAGAGAGAGGTTAAGCTTGCAGATAAAATCAGATCTAATTATGTTATCACTTTATGTACACACACTTGCTTATTATTTAATATCTGTTTGTAAACCAAAGCCCAAAAATGGTAAATTATAATTTTATTAGTTATCTACTTGACACCCCATCGGGAACGTATTTTTTTTTTTACTGGCTGTGTTTATATAGCCTGGAAGTAAGTCCAGAAATTGTCAGTATGGTTGGGGATATTACAGGCTAAATCAGCTATTTCAAATGCCAAAATATGGGTAAACTAGCTACTTGTTAATGTGACCCCTAACTGTATCCAATAATGTATGTCTCATCTAAACTAGCAAATAAAATATATGAAACTAGAAACTAAATACTTTTTAAAATAAACTAACAACATTTAGGGCTCCATTTATGAAGATAAATATGCAGTTTGTTGAGGTTCAGGCTTACAAGTGATGAAACAGAGGTTTATCCAGGATGATTCACAAACCCTGCTCTTGCATGATCAGTTGAGTTAAAGCATGAAGCAGGACTGCGTAAGTGGTTGCTTGTACAATTTTAGATTCTGGCAGCAAATTCTCCCTCACTCTCCACGAGCGCTGGTGGACAGTTTCTCTAACTTGGAACATTGTCAGTCTGCACTTCAATAAATAAGGCCTTAACGTTGTTGTTAGAACATATAACCATAGTGTTGCCATCTTGTATCTAAGAAGCCATGATGAACTTTTTCTGTATTCTGCATCTGTTCTTTGGGGAGTAAAATCCTTATCTTGCTACTGACGTAACCATGCAGCTAAGAGCATTTTCACATTCCTATGTTATCTTGTTGTTCAAGGATGAATGTCTCCAGTTTTATACAAAGCATTTTCTGTCTGTTAATTTGTATTACCTCATTGTAATAGGGGGCATGTATGAAGACTCTCTTTGTTGTTACATGTATGTGATTTGTAATATATAATCCAACCCTGCTAAGAATAAACCAGAGCAGACTTAGATTCCATCATGTGTGCATGTCTGATTCTTGCTCTCCAAGGCCTTCAATGTGAAATACTCAATTCCAGTACTAAGAGTAACATACTGATTATTATTATTATGATGATTATGAAGTGGTATCCCGGCGATTTCAGACCTAACAGTTCTGGTGTCAGAAGATGGAATTAACACTGGGTAAGTAAGAAGAAGTGTTTAAATCTCTTGCTTCCCTCTGTGAATTTGGACCCAAGGTCTGGCCGGCATTAAGGGGAAATAATAAGGGGTTGGAGTCCTCTCAGGCAAGTTTGAGTTTTGCGCTGACCAAAGTCAAATTTAAGTCTTGCGCTGTATTTAATGGGTTAATAGTCTCCCTGCCAGTTTGAGTCTGCCGCTGTAATAGTTAATCTGCAAGTTTGAGTCTTGTATGGTATTTAAAGGGTTAATAGTCCCTCTTCAAGTTTGAGACTTGTATGGTATTTAAAGGGTTAATAGTCCCTCTTCAACTTTGAGTCTTATATGGTATTTAAAGGGTTAATAGTTCCTCTGCAAGTTTGCACCATATTATATATATAGATAGACATGGATGTCACTGGAGCTGAGTACTCGCTGATTTATGTTTATTTGTGTGTATTGTATTGTGCTGTGTACACAAGTATGAAGTGAATATGAGATTTGCTCAAGGTAAAACATTTAGTCTGCTGTTGCAATGTGAAGGAATGTGATGAGAGAGATATTTTTTCTTTCTTTCAAGAGCTCTTGGCAATAGTCTTTTTTTTTCCAAATATTATTTTTATTGAAGGTATAACAAAGCAAGATGATGATAATGTAATAATAAGCATCACGTTCAAATGTCATTCAACAATTCTGTACATCTCCAATGAACAATAGAGTCAGTTTATAGATTACGTTGGAGTGGTAAAGCAAGCTGGAATACCAAATATATGTTAACTAATATGGTCTTCCTACTTGACCTCTGAGATGTTTCTTGACGGGTAACCAGATTACCTAAAGTACAGCATGGATAAAATTATCAAACTAGTTCAAAATATATAAGTTATAGAACCTTTGAGGGAGCATATATATAATGATAAATATGAGTCAGTTTGTAGATCATAATAAACATCATGCAAACCTCTATTAACGAAGTCAACTTGTAGCAGATTATCCAGGCGGGGCAGGGGATTTGGGGGGGGGAGGGGGAAAATGGAGGGGGGAGGGGTACATCTTGGTATGGGGAAGGAAGGGGGATTGAAAGGGACCAGACTAAAGGGATTGAAGGTTAATTAATATATAGCTTATAGTAAGGGAAGGGTATCTGAATTAGTTACAGCTCATTTATCTTTGTTCCTGCTGATGGAACCATGGATCCCATATGGCCCAGTATAAATCCTCTCTGTCAAGTCTTGAGTAAATTATTTTTTCCATTTTGGCAAAATATTTAAGATTGTGAACTACCTCTGCTATATCAGGGGGTGATATCTGTTTTCACAGAGGAGAAGGATAATATAAGGATAATATATGGAGAAGGGCTATCTGTGGTTTAGGTGTCAGTGGCAAGCCCATTTCTCTACACAAATCGAACACCCCATTCCAAGATGGCGTTAAGGCTTGGCTGCTCCACCAGACATGTAAATCAGTGTCTCTCTCGCCACATCCACGCCAGCAGAGGGGAGAGGACAGAGGAAATATCTGGGATAATCTTCTTGGCAATAGTCTAATGAGACGCTGCGCAGAAACTGATTCACAGACCTTAGTTTGCTGACAAATAATAATTTATGACTGATCCTTTAACTTAACTCTTATGAAAACATTTTTGTAATATTAGATGTAAGGATGTATCTTGAAAAATAGTGTTGTATGTGAAAACCTATTCTGTGTGATTTGTGTGTTAGAAGTGTTTCACTGTGTTTTTGTTACTTGTAAAGCTCTCTACTGAAGTTCAAAGGATTTATGATCTTATCTAATTATTTGTTAGACATCTTAAATTGTTTGGAAATGGCCATTCTGAACAATTTTGGACACTCCTAAAAATACATTTTGAACTAAGTAAAGAGTTTTATCTTGTTATTCTGTCACTAATAAATATGTGTTTTCCTTACAGAGATGAAGCATTTATAAAATATGTTTTCAGTGTCTTTACAAAAGAAGTTTGCTGTCTTCAGTCTTATACAAAGAATTTTCTGTCTGTTAAGTTGTATTACCTAATTTTTAATATGGGGCGCGTATGAAGACCCTCTGTGTCATTACATATATGTGATTTGTAATATATAATCCAGTCCTGCTAAGAATAAACCAGAGCAGACTTAGGTTCCATAGTGTGTGCATGTCTGATTCTTGCTCTCTAAGGCCTTGAATGTGAAATACTCAATTCCAGTGCTAAGTGTAACATACTGATTAAAGATTATGAAGTGGTAACCGGCGATTTTAGACCTAACAGTTGTATTTGCTTAAAATTAAAACTTTTTGATGGGAGCTCCTCTGACGAAAAAAACCCTCTTTTAGCTAACAGAATTACTTTACATGGAACACTCTCACATCTTGAAAAATGTCAAACTCAGCAATATTCTTTAAGACTTCAATAAAAGCTGTTCTTTTGATATCTGTGATCTGATAGCTATACAAATAGTGACCTTTAAGTAATTTATAGTAGATTCAGTCAAGAAAACTGTCCAGTAAAAAACAAAACATCTGTTCTTCTCATCTTATTATATGCAAAGATATGGTGAACTCTCTTGAGCTTTTAAGTAAATTCGATAAGATAGAGAAATTAATTATCAAGACCCCACAGAGTTCTCTAACATGTTCATCGATTGGTTACATTTATTTATTAGATTTAAAATAATTAAAATCAAATCAAAAGTACATGTAATTTTATTAGTTTTTGTTTTTTGCAGTAGGTTTCAATAACACTGCTAACATATTATTAGAAAAAAAAAAGAGATTTTCTGGCAACAATAGTTAATGTTCATACTTGCGTGATGTTGTATAAAAGAGAAGATTAAAATATTGGTCCTTGAGAAAGCGTGTTTGTGGTGGCATGTGATAGCTAAACCAATAATGTCATTTGCAAAATCTCAGGAGAACTGTACAGTGCTTAATGACTTCAACAGAGTAAAGGCTAATTTGCTATTTTTAGTTACTTTCATAAATCTAACTAGAAGAATGAACATTCCATATATATTCTAATAAGGATAAACATTCTAAAATATATCACAATGAAATACAATTACAGTGCATCTTAAATTAACAAATAATAATGCACAATATAGTACAGATATATTAAAAAAAGAATTGTTTAATTTGTCAACTAAAAAAAAAGATATAGAAATATATATTTCTTACATTCATTATTTACATATAACCCTGTACTTTTACAATGCAAGGAACCATTTTTAAATGAGAAAATGTGTATAGATTTATGCATAGCATTAAATAATTTTAGAATAGAGTGGATGGAAGTCAATTTAAAGCAAATGTACACAGATTTGATGAGGGGTTTCTGAGGATAATTGAGAATAGTCATCACATTGAAACGACTTAGAACACATATTTTTAATCAGCTAGTACTCTGGTAAGACATATAGATTATACTGTGCAGTAATTTAACTCTATGGAGGGTTGATTGACACATTTTTCTCATTACAGCTTTTGTAAAATGTGATGAGTCAGCAGACTGTAGCCTGATATTTATAGTGCTCGCTTGACGTGATAAAGTCAGTTGTATAAAATCTATTTGGAAACTCATATATATGCTGCATATTGCTTTTTTAAATCTTAGTATAAAGTATACAGTCTATAATACCAATATTAGATCATCTAAAGTGTTTAGGTGTTGATCATAATCTTTTAGAAAACTCACCATTAAAGCCTTTGGGGATTTTTTGTGGATAAATCATTTGATGAGCTTTTATACAGGTTTGTGATTGATCCCTTACACCTAGATTACGAGACTTGCATTATGGCTGTGCACAAATAGCGCATGCGTTATGTTTATTGCGCACTCTTCATAATGTAGGTATTACAAGTCTGAAAAGAACGTTGTTACGCATCGCGTTAACATGAATACCGTGTTTATTTCACTTGCACAATCACGGCCGCGTAATGGATTCCCCCATAGAGATGAATGGAAAAAGAAAAAAATAAACAGATTTTTCATCTAACACTCAATATCGTGAGAACTACACAGTGCTCTGTCACATTACACATACAACTTAATGGACACAAATTATAATCATGTCAAATGTACAAACAACAATTGCTCACACAACATAGCAGATTTGCATTCAACATTCACAATTATTTACAACAAATACTACATAACATTTACACAAAACGAGGATTCAACAAATACATTTGGATCTGCATCACGGGACAAAAGAACAAGAAAAACAAATTACACACTTATACACAAACCAAACATTCGTATGGGCGATTAGGAAAGATTTCACAAAAATAAAGATTTAGAACAGTTAACAAATACAATACGATCAAAAATTATAATTTTGATTTTGCAATACTAAATTATGATAATTTTATGCAAACGATCACTATGACATCATGACATTATACACAATTCTTAAAAACATATCTGGATTTAGAGACTCAGTATGAGCAAGCACAAATTCAAACAACTAATCCACATTGCACACATACAGCTCACCTGGACCTCATTTACTTTGTAAACTGGTACATCATTAAGAATTTATATAGGGTATATAAGTACGCTCTGAACATGGCTTCCTTGACTTTATTGCGTTGGAAGTTAGAGATAGTCAGATAGAGATAGTGAGAGAGAGACAGTGAGAGAGATAGTGAAAAAGAGATAGTGAGAGAGAGATAGTGAGAGAGAGTTTGTGTACGAATCTGTCTGGGTGAGTGTGCGAGTGCTGATTTGTTTTTCATTCCTTACACATAGTTAAACATATTTACTTTTATTTACACACAAACACATTCAATACATACATACACATAGCAGTAACACTACATACACACACATGCACTCCATACCCTATTCCCTTTAAATTTTTACCCATCCCATAGTTATATTTTGTTCTTTTTAGACCAATTTATTGTTTACACACCCTCATTTAGTCCTTTTTATATGTTTGTCTGTTTATTACTACCTCTTACCCTATTTTCTAAAACACATTCACACTTTGAGCACTTTTTACTTTTATTTCATTATTTTGACCCCTTTCATTTGTGCACTTTCACCTTCTGAAAAGGTATGGCGGGAAGGAGGAGTAGGGAAGAGATTAGGGACAAGATTATGGAGGAGATTAGGCAGCAGATTAGGGACAAGATTAGGCAGGAGATTGAGGAGATTAGGGAGGAGAGTGTGTGAGGAAGGGGAAGAGGAATTAGAGAGGAAGGGGGAGAGGTCTTGGTGGGTTGGCCAAGCCACATTGTTAAAGACAAACAAGTGACTGGGCCCAGTGGGACAAGGCAGGAGTGCAGAGAGGGCACAATACAGTCCGGAGAACAGAGGCTCACATCACAGGGGAAGTCAAGGCAGAGGGAGGTGAGGTATACCAGGGAGGAGAAGGAGACCCTTATAATGGCCTATATGGAGAGGGATAGGAGGCTGCAGGCACAGAAGGCCACCAATGCAACAAAAAAAAAAGTTGTGGCTGGAGATCAGGGATGCTGTCAACACAGTGGGGGAGTTCAGGAGGGACTTAAAATATATCCAGCACTGCTACCGGGACTGCTAAAGCGAGCTCAAGAAAAAAATGTTGAGGGAGAGGCAAGCGAATACCGGGACCGGTGGCGGTCCAGAGCAGACATTTGTCTACAGCCACTGGGAGGAAATGCTGTGTCCCAAAATCTCCGAGGTGGTCCTATTTAGGATTGAAGGAGGGATCGATACCAGGAACCTGCACTTCTCATCTTCTGTTAAGGACATTTACTAATCTCTTTTCATCCACCTCATAACTCATTTACACTCAAAATAAATTAGGGATATGACTAACGCAATTACGCTTTTTTAAACATTATTCCGAAAACGCAGCCAGAATTACCATGAAAAATTTGGATTTGAAGAAAAGCTATCAAATTAGTATCTAGTCTCCAGATTATGTGTGCATTTAAACATATTTAAGACGCACACAGAAATACATTAATATTGACCATCTAGATATCAGAAAGAGGGATTTTCAAATACGTAAATTGTATTGATTTCTTTTGGATAAAATTTAATTACTAAGGCAGCCTCATTAATTCACTTTCAAATATAACATTTACATCTTTATATGGAACTATGCTAATATCTCTTGTTTCTTTAATTTTAAAATATACAGAATCTGAGGCCGGTGAGGAGGAAACACCCAGGCATGAGAGTGGTGCAGAAGGTGACACACCACCTCAGAGAGAACAGGAGGATACCCCTGCAGAAGATACCCCATGCAGAAGATACCCCTGCAGCAGCCCCCCATGCAGCAGCTCCCCTGATGAGAATATCACCCCCACAATGTCCGAGGTGGAGCTGATGAGGGTCTTCCTACAGGAAATGCAGGACTCCCGAAGGGCACAACAGGCACAGTTTATGACCATCGCAGGAATGCCCTGATAGAAGGACAAACAAATATTGTAAATGTTCTAAATAACATATTTCAGGTCCTTCGGGAGGTGGCAAACAGACCATATCCAGAAATGGGAAGACCACAAGAGACTGGACCATCAGCTTCTGGACCATCATCTCCTGTGTCTCTTCCATCTCCTACTCTTCCTGGTCAACCCCCTATCACTCAAAGTGTTCCTCCTCCCCCTCTTCCCCAAACATCTCCAATGAGGACACGTCTGAGGAGGCATTTGACCACTCCAGAGCCTCACTGTCATGGGAAGGAGGAAGAAGTAATTATGTTTATATATCATTGTTTTTAATTTAAAGTTAATGTGTAAGGATAATTATGTGATGATGTTGTCTTCTTATACTTTTGGAGCACATTCTGTATTTAATAGGCTTCAATGGGAACGGGTCCAATGAGGCAGATTGTTTGCAGAGTGTATTTTACAAGTGTGTTGAGACAACAACAACATCATCCCATGCTGTCCTTGTTGATTAGATTGATTTGTTTTTGTGATGTGATGTCCAAACGTGTTCTCCTAATACAAACCAATGACCATTACAATAATACATGATGGCATATCACTGTGTTGATGTAAACAACATAGCTTAAAAAAGAACATATGCTAACATATACTAATCCTTATGGCTTATTGGTATATCTACATGTGCTCGTTAAATAAAGCAAATATTGTATTTTTAAAAAAGCCTGTATGCCATATTTCTTTCGATGTGTTGACAACATTGAATACCTAAAATAAAGTGTATTTTTGGAAAGCTAGCTTAAAGTGTTTTACTTATTTTGGAAATCTATTTTATGATTTTGACAGACCATAACATTTTAAACAACATTCACGTTTACTTATATTATTTAATTTGCTTCATTATCTTGTTATCCTTTGCTGAAAGGTTTATCTAGGAAAGCTCAGGAGCAGGAAAGAACCTAGCTTCTATCTGATGATATAACCTAGCTTCTATCTGCTGATATCGGCTGCATATATATACTGATGGCCATTGCCTCACCCATGTGCTCACTTAGAAACCAGTAGTGTATTGATGCTCCTTCAACACATTATACCAAGAGAATGAAGTAAATTTGATAAAAGAATTAAATTGGAAATTTGTTTAAAATTGTATGTTCTACATAACTAATGAAAGATACATTTAGGGTCTCATGTCCCTTTAAGAGTTACATTTAAATTTCATGCTCACAGTGCATTAGATTATTAGATAATAACCATGTTGAATCAATACTTGACACAATATTGATTATTAGATATTAACTATGTTGAATCAATACACACTATTGAACATTTAAATAAATAATAAATATTAGGACATTAACATCTCTAAAAATTATACATGATTTATTATATGTTACACAATTAAAATATCCTTTATATATCATATGATATAGGTGAATGCATATTGAAAAATGACTTCAAATACAAATACGCATGTTTCGGAAATTACAATGTATACAATTAAACACATAAATTATTTGTTAATAAGAAAATATTGTTGACAAATATATTAAACAAGATGTAGTATATTCATTGCAGAACATTCATGGATTATCACGTGCCTCAAAATATATTCTGGATCAAAAACACATTGACTTCATTAGTTTCTTCCATGAGATAGCCATCAGTCGAAATATTTTAGGTCTTTTATCATCTATGTTTCAACAATGTAAAAGATTGAAACAATCTATAAACTCAGAAACTCATGGTTTTAAACTTGTATTCTCATTCTCCAACATGACACATCCAATATCGCGGAACAACGTGATCCAATCAAATTACGTAATTAACACCTTTGCATGTGACTTTTTACGCAACATGGCACATCCGATATCACGGACCAACGTGATCCAATCAAATTATGGAATTGACACCTTTTCATGTGAAATCTTATGCAACATGCCGTGACTTTTTATGTTCTACTACTACACACAGTGACTTTTTATGTTCTACTACTGCAATAAGATTTCATGCGAATTGGAATATATGTGCCGTCAACATTCAGATTATAGTCTGTTTTAAATATAATATATGTGTATGTTGAGTAAAACAAAATTAGATAATAAAAAGTACCTTATAAATGCATATCCATAAATAAATAACTGTTGTCAGCATCACTTAAGAATAATCAACATAAAATCACTTTTTTTTTTTTTAATTCTTTTTATTATTTCACAGATTAAGTTACAATAGTTTTCTCGTTAGTACAAATATTTGCATGTTATGAAAACATCTGTTATCAACATATTGACAAATCCATTTTTACATGGTTCATATTTTTTACCTTTTCACTTCTCTATGTTCTTCAGTTTCACAATCAAGTATCTCTTATTGCTGTTTCTTATACATGAATAAATATATTATTAGCTATGCTTAGCCCCGCCCATATCGGGGGGAAGGATGGGCTGGGGGGAAGGAGGAGAGCAGGGAGGAAAAAAAATAAATAAATAAATTATAAACTCATTTTTAATCTTTCTGCTAATAATTTCATTAGTATCTTATAATCCGCATTGAGCAGCAAGATTGGTCTGTACGACTCAGGTTGCTCTTCCTGTTTTTTAGGCTTCAATATTAGTGAGATATAAGCACTTGAAAAAACCTGTGAGGGTATTTTTTTCCCCTGGAAATATTCATTAAATAATCTACATAATATTGGAATTGCCTGTGTTCTCAGTATTTTATATGCTTCTATAGGAAGCCCATCTGGCCCTGAGGCTTTCCCATTTGCCAATGAGGAGATAATCTTGCCAATTTCTTGCTCTGTAATAGACGTATTCAGCCTTTCTAATTGTTCCTTAGTTATTTTGGGTAAGTCCATATTTTCCCACAATTTTTCCCTCCAATTGTCTATATCCTTATCTTGTTTAGTATATAATTCAGTAAAGTAATCCCCAAAAGCTTTCACGATGTCTAGCGGCGTCTTATATACAATTCCTTTATACTTAATCGCCGCAATATTTTTACGAGCCACTCTAGCCTTAATTATAGAAGCTAAGAACTTACCCGACTTATTTCCCCATCTATAATATCTACTATTGCTTTTCAATTGTGACTGCGCCGATTGTTCTGCTAGGTGCGCGTCTAGTTCTTCCTTGCTTTTCCAATATATTTCGCGTGTTGTTACTGACGGTTTATCACAGTACTCATGATATACTTTAGCCAAATTCTCCTGGAGATTTTGCAAATGCCATCGAGCGCTCCTACGTAAATTTGAGTCATATGAGATTATATTACCTGCTATCACTACTTTAGCCGTTTCCCAGAACAGCTCTATTTTGTTGGATTGTTCTATATTATCCGTTACATAATCATTCCATGCCTGTTTTACATAATCTTGACATTTCTTTGAAGAGTATAAATAATAAGGAAATCTGAATGTATTTCTATTTTTACATGGTTCACTGTCTTGAATATTTAATTCTATCGGCGCGTGATCTGATACAATTATTTTGTGTATCTTTGTTCCAACGATCCTAGGAATAAATCTATTTGTGACTAAAAAAATATCTATTCTAGATAAAGTAGGAACTGCTTTAGAAGCACATGTATAGTCTCTACCATCTGGATTACATAATCTCCAAATATCCCTTAGTTGTAACAATTCCTTTAATTTCTCAAAAATTTTCCTTTCAAATGTACCTGAAGGTCTTTTTTTTAAATATGTTCTGTTGTGATTTAATCTTATTCTATCGCATATCGGGTCTGGAGTAAGATTAAAATCTCCTCCTAGTATCAGATTTTTATCTTGGAATGGAAGTAATTCTTGTATCAGTTTAGTCCAAAATCTATTGGATTTTTCATTTGGAGCATAGACGTTGCAGAGAGTCAGCATCCCCCCATCCACCTTAACCTGTGCTATCACGTATCTTCCTTCTATGTCTGTCACTGTCTTGATAATTTCAACATTATGTCGTTTACCAAACAAAATTGCTACCCCCCTTTTCGCCCTAGAGTAAGAAGCATGAATTACAGTCCCCACCCAGTCTCTACGTAGTTTTATATGTTCTTGATCAGATAGGTGCGTTTCTTGTAAAAACGCTATGTCTGTTTTAAGCCTTCTTAAATGTGTAATAATTGTATGCCTTTTAATAGTTGAGTGGAAACCTCCAACATTCCATGATGTAATTTTAATTACCATGTTTTATCAAAAGTCTAGACCATTCTTTTTGTCTAAAAAAAGGGGGAGGAGAGGCAGGAGGGGGAGAGAGAGAGAGAGGAAAGAAAAAAAAAAAAAATTGCAAATAAGTGAATAAGTGAATAATTTATAATTTTCCATGCCAAAAATTCATAAAAATTGTGTTTAAAGTGACACACAAAAAAAAAAAAAAGAGGAATATAATTAATTCCAGAGTGACTTCTATGTGAAAAACACCCTTTAAATACCCCAATCGAGGGGGTTTTTGTGCCGGAGTTGAATTTTTTGTGCAAAAATAATGTGAAAAAAAAAAAAAAAAAAAAGGACGCTCACTTTTCTTTCTGTGTGGGTGAGCTCCTAGGAATATATTTAATTCCTGAATGACTTTTGTGTGGAAATACGCTCATTAAGTGCCCCATCCGAGGGGCTTTCTTTGTGCCCAAATTGTGTGCACAAAAAAAAAAAAAACCCGTCCATCCGTCCACCCTCTTCAAACTTAAAACAGCATTATCAAAAACATTAAGCACTCTCCTAGAGTAAGTCACATACTTATAATTATACAGAAGACAAAGAGGAACACTTAATGAGAGAAAAAAAAAAAAAAGTGCAATATACCAAACATGCTTAAACTCTCCTAGATATCTCATCTGTTTAACTTTGAACATAAAGTTTAAATTAAAAGTTCCATAGATTTAACTCTATTTTAAAGTTAGATATTTCTGTGCTTCTTGAGGAGAATCAAAAAATTTTGGCCCTCTATCTGTTAATATTTTTAGTTTTGCAGGGTACATAAGGAAAGCTTTTGTGCCTTCTTTGTTAAGGCTTGAACATAATGTTGAGATTTCTTTCCGTTTCTTAGTTAGATCTATTGAATAATCTTGAAAAAAAAGTAATTTTGATCCCTCATACATTACAGTGTCTGCTTTTCTGTATGCCTGTAATATAGCTATTTTTTACTTGAAAATGTAATAATTTACATATTACCTGTCTAGGGTATTTATTATTCTCCCCATTTTGATTTTCTGGTCCTATTCTGTGAACCCTTTCCATGCTGTTCTTTAGCTTTTCCTCTGGTAGATTCAATAATTTAGGGAGTACTGTTTCACAAAAATGCAACAGCTCGTGTGACTTAATTGATTCTGGGATTCCTAGTATGCGAATATTATTACGTCTCGACCTGTTTTCTAGGTCCTCAATCCTTTGATATAATATTTGGTTTTGCTTAAGAACATTCTCCATTTTATTGGAGTGTAATGAGGCAATCTCCTCTAAATCAGAGACCCTTTCTTCCAACTCAGTGTACCTTGCAGTAATTTGCTTGATCTCTTCAGTTATATTATCTAGACCCTTTTGCAAATTATCCATTTTAGGGATAGAAATTGATGAGATCTGTTACACAATGTAATGAGACTCTTTATCTACACTAGGACTTTCTGTTAAAGTACTTACAGATTCATTTAATCCTTCTGAGGGCCTCCTCGGTTTTTTATCATTGCTTTTTAATTTAGGCGGCATTTTGTTAGGGCCTAAAAATTTATCCATAAGCAGATCTTTCACTAGCAATGTTTTAACGTCAATATTGCACAAACCAGCACACAGATTTACACAATATCATCATTCATTACCCTAAAATGTACAAATTAACTTTTAATACCCGTGCAAACCCTCAGGGGTGAAGAGTAACTAATATGTTTGCATATGAAAGAGAAAATATCAATCTGAAATAGTAAATGCAACTTTAGTCAGATCACTATTAGATAGAATATTAACTTGACCTTTTCCTCACAGTTACAATATTGCTTATCATACCCCCTATAATACAAACATAAGAATATCTGCAAAGTTTTATGCAAACAGCACCAGTTGTAGTTTCCTCAGTTTGCTTCATAAGTTAAGCACGCCTGATACAGTCTTTTCTGCTCTTACCACCCCACTTAAAATCTCTGTGTATCTATTGTCCAGACAAATCTTCTCTCTATTTGTAGAAGGCAAAAGTCCCCATAAGAGAAGTCTTACAACTTTGCTGGTATAAACAGGGGCGTAGAGGAAAAAAAAAAAAAAAAAAAAAAAAAAACCAGGAGCAAACCAGGAGCAAACCAGGAGCAAACCAGATACAGCCAAAGTTAAAAGCAGGGAATGTTGCTCTTTAAATCCAAATTCAGCATGTACTCCGTCACAGGTGTTAATTATCTACCTTCTTGTATGTTTCTTTTCCTTCTTAGGCTATTATTTTAGCACTTCTAGCATTTATGCATTGATATAGTGCCCATTGACACCTTAAAGAGAAAGCTAATAGCCTTACAGCAGTGTATTTTTAGAACTGCCAAAAAAAAATAATGGACTATGCTTTAACTTCAGCACTATGTTAATGAATGAAGGTCCATTAAACAAAGTTTTTTTCTATTGACTTGCCCAACAACAAAGATAAAATACTTTTGTACAAGTTTCCAGTTGGAGACGTTATGTCTCTTTTACTCACAGTACCAAGCTTTAGATCTAGGCCTCTTTACGTGGTCCTCTTATTAGCCCTTGTAGAGTTTTTTCTGATCCGGTACGTGTTTGCTGCTTCTGAATCCTTTAGCCGGCTTTACTGCTGCTTCAAAACTGCTGGATATCTTAGTTGCCTGCCTCCCTCACGCAACATCGGTGGGAGAGAGGGGCTATACAGCTTCCCGGGTCACAGCGCTTTTCTTATCCCGCTCTCTTAGGGCTATTCCACGCTCGGCACTGTGTGACTTGCAGCGAGCCTCGGTCTTTGGCCCTATAATCACCCCAGGACTCGGGGTTGCGACGCGGTCAGACCCCGCCAATGATTCTGGAGGTTGAGCTCACTGCCTAACGCGTGCACGTCCTGCGTCTAGGCTCCTCCCCGGAAGTCAGTCCTCTATACACACTTGAGTTGCGCGTCCCTTGTGGTCATTCCCGTCTATAAAATCACTTTTATTAGAAAGGACATTAATAAATAAATAATAAATATAACATTTTAATTAAAATATTGTTTTTATTATGATAAATATGATTTATGAAGGTCATAAAACATAATTAAATAATATAATAGGAAAAAATGATAACACAGTCCCTTTAGAGCCATCTGACAATGTGACATAGTGCATCACAGTCCTTGGAGGAAGTTGACAAGGGCAAACAAAGGCCAACACAACCCCTTTTGAGCCATCTGACAAGGTGAAATAGTGCATCACAGTCCTTGGAGGGAGTTGACAGAGCAAACAAAGGCCAACACAGCCCCTTTGGAGCCATCTGACAAGGTGACATAGTGCATCACAGTCCTTGGAGGGAGTTGACAAGGGCAAACAAAGGCCAACACAGCCCCTTTGGAGCCATCTGGCAAGGTGACATAGTACATCACAGTCCTTGGAGGGAGTTGACAAGGGCAAACAAAGGCCAACACAGCCCCTTTGGAGCCATCTGACAATCACAGTCCTTTCAGGGAGTTGACAAGGGCAAACAAAGGCCAACACAACTCCTTTGGAGTCATCTGTCAAGGTGACATAGTGCATCACAGTCCTTGGAGGGAGTTGACAAGGGCAAACAAAAGGCAACACAGCCCCTTTGGAGCCATCTGACAAGGGCAAACAAAGTGCAACAGGCACAAACATAAAAAATAATAAAAATTTGAAAACATAGCTAACAGGCAGCAAATTAACATTAATAAATTTGACAGAGGAGTTACTCATGCTCCCTTGGGGCATCTCCAGGCTCTCCACTCTCTGGGGCATCCTACTCATGTTCCTCGGCCTGAGGTTCTGCAGCTTGCAGCCTTGCCTCAATACGGATCATGCAATTAAGCATAAGGCGATTAAGCCGCAGCTGCAGAACCATGGAACCCTGCATCATTCCCAGCCGCTGATGGCAACTCATCATAGTTCCCTCCAATCTAGCTAGAGCCTCTAGTGTCAACCATGCTGAGTCACAACCTAAAAACCCCCATTAATTTAGAATTAATATAAATGACAGAACAGAATCAAAATATAGCAAAGGGACATTGTACTAATTTAAATGCAAATCATGATTGGAATAAAATATACTATATAGAAGAATAATTACACATTAAATATGTTCTTCATAGATAAACCATTAAGAAACCTATCGACAACTCATTATTTCTTTGGTTTATGACACACAGGGAAAGGGGCTGTGATTAAATAAAACATAAATATGCATATTTACATAATTGATATCCAACATCTACGCAATATCATTTTTAGAACAAAAAATGTGGATGATGATTTAAAAGAATGTAAATAAGAAACATTTACATTCATATCAGAAAGAAAAGTTTTATAAATAAAGTTTTCAATTCAAAATAAATTTAGGTATAATTAGATCAGTATAATGTCCATTTAAGAATGTATGCTCTAATATTGATTTGTAATGATACTTACATCTGTGACTGGGAAGGAGAACAGGATACCATGGCCGAGGAAGCTGAGGATCAGGGTAAATGGGTTGGTGGGGAGGATGGATGGGGCACACACAGGTGAGGAATGTGGGGCCTGGGCAGGTGGGGAAGGTATGGTCTGCTCAGTTGGGGCATGCATGCACAGGTGGGGAATGTGGGGCCTGGGCAGTTGGAGTCTGTGCAGATGAGACAGGAGAGCGGCAAGGGGGGGCAGGGGGTAGTTTTAGAAGGAGTAGGACTGGAATAACGGGAAGAGCGACGAAGGGGGCAGGGGGTTAGGTTAGGAAGATGCGGCAGAGTGATGCTCAGAAGTGGATGGTCCATCTGAAATATATTATACAATTGTTTCAATACAAATAGTATATCAAAATATATATTTAAATTTAAAATTTATATTCATCATCATTTGAAATATGTAATTATTTATTTTGCTCATAAATTAGACGTCACAATAATGAATATAGTTTAAAGGTCTTAATTGATTTATAGCAAGTCTAATTTTGAATCTTTTGAAATTGATCCTTGAAACTCTAATGTTTGTTCACTGGTACTTATTCTTGAACGTTTGATCCATACATTAAAAAGCATACGTTGCAAAGTTCCAATTATGTGTTAATCTTTATGATTTAACAATATTACATTTCTCTTTTTAATAATATATATCAGTACACACAGGGCCGCCTTCAGGGGGTGACAGGGGTGACTCCTGTCAGGGACCCAGTGGGCCAGGGGGGCCCCATAAGGCAACAACTAAAAAAAATAATAATTTGGCAGCCAACCAGTGGGTACTACGCATTCTAAAGGGCTTGAGAGGGTATTGAACTGAATAATTGCTCTAACGGTGGAAGCCGAAGAATTGCGGTGTAAACCGCCAAAGTCGCAGGTGGGATACAGACGGCAGTCGAGCCTCAAGAGGTACAGCTGATATCAGATCCAGTTCGCGGATACAAGCCACAGGCACAAGCATCAGCACTGAGTGCAAATTTCAATACCCGCTGGTAGAGAGGGGTTGTTGATACTCGGAGGGATCCGGATTTCACCTCCTGTCTCATGGGGTGAGAACTTGCCTGCTGGAAATCTGTCCTGCTGGAGAGGTCGTGGCTAGTGTCAGATACCAAGTACTTACCGCAGCCGGGGTACAAATCTATGAAAACGCTAAGCCTGGTAATTAGCGCGAGGACCCTGACCGGAGTTATATTGCCAGCTGAAACCGCAAGTATCGTATACCTAATTGTACGCAGTGTACATCTTGAAGCAGTGGGGCCAACAATAAGTGTGTTACTGGAAACTTTTTTCTTCTCATGAAGTGACAATGTTTGAAGTTTATAGGTTTTGTGAGCCAACCATTTAAATAACTCACTCACTCATGAACCTGATAACTTTTCACAGAACTTTTCATTAAGGCCTGCATCATTGTATTGTGGCTACATGTTATTTTAAGAACATCAGGCTCACTGTTGGAGAGATATCACAGCAAAGCAAAATTAAGATTGTTGCAATAGTCTCTAGAAACTTAGAGGGCTATGTGTACTGGTTCATACCTTTATGTTATTTGCATACTATTCCTAGTGTGTAGATTTTAAGTGTAATTCGGTTTGTTAAATATCTCATCGTTTTATTGCTTCAGCATGCAGAAGTTTAACCCAATAGTAACTTAACAGTTTACTGATCTACCAAGAGCAACAAAGTATTATTCAAGGCTCAGTACTAAAGTTAAATGTGTTAAGTAAACATATTAGAGTTAATATCATTTTAATGTTAATATGGGTAATATATTGGGCCGAGCCTATTTATAGTATATGCCATTATTTTTAGTGTTTAGAAATTATTTATAGAGGTGTATTATTTGGTGAATTGGGTTAAAAGTTATTGAGCTGCTAAAATAAGGATAGCTTAAAAATCTAAGGCTAATTAGATTATAATAATTGTTATTTATGTTGCTTTTGCATTCCTGCACAAAAATGATATCCTCCGTACTCTTAGGTATCGCCTATTCAGAGGGAATTGGTATTAGTATCTCCTCAAAAGATTATAAATTCTGTACTTTTATATTGCCTACTTAGAGGGAGTTGGTTTTGGCTATTTCAGGAAGGCTTATTAAAGTATATGCTACAGATATATAAGATATAGATTGCATCAGATAAAGCATAAGGAGGTCTATGTCAGATGTAATATAGTCAGCTTTAATTGTTCTCAAGATAAGCCCTGTAATGTAAACATGTGCTAAGTCAGTTTTGAAGTTTATATTCTGTTTGTACAGGGAGTGCAGAATTATTAGGCAAATGAGTATTTTGACCACATCATCCTCTTTATGCATATTGTCTTACTCCAAGCTGTATAGGCTCGATAGCCTACTACCAATTAAGCATATTAGGTGATGTGCATCTCTGTAATGAGAAGGGGTGTGGTCTAATGACATCAACACCCTATATCAGGTGTGCATGATTATTAGGCAACTTCCTTTCCTTTGGCAAAATGGGTCAATAGAAGGACTTGACAGGCTCAGAAAAGTCAAAAATAGTGAGATATCTTGCAGAGGGATACAGCACTCTTAAAATGGCAAAGCTTCTGAAGCGTGATCATCGAACAATCAAGCGTTTCATTCAAAATAGTCAACAGGGTCGCAAGAAGCGTGTGGAAAAACCAAGGCGCAAAATAACTGCCCATGAACTGAGAAAAGTCAAGCGTGCAGCTGCCAAGATGCCACTTGCCACCAGTTTGGCCATATTTCAGAGCTGCAACATCACTGGAGTGCCCAAAAGCACAAGGTGTGCAATACTCAGAGACATGGCCAAGGAAAGAAAGGCTGAAAGACGACCACCACTGAAGAAGACACACAAGCTGAAACGTCAAGACTGGGCCAAGAAATATCTCAAGACTGATTTTTCTAAGGTTTTATGGACTGATGAAATGAGAGTGAGTCTTGATGGGCCAGATGGATGGGCCCGTGGCTGGATTGGTAAAGGGCAGAGAGCTCCAGTCCGACTCAGACGCCAGCAAGGTGGAGGTGGAGTACTGGTTTGGGCTGGTATCATCAAAGATGAGCTTGTGGGGCCTTTTCGGGTTGAGGATGGAGTCAAGCTCAACTCCCAGTCCTACTGCCAGTTTCTGGAAGACACCTTCTTCAAGCAGTGGTACAGGAAGAAGTCTGCATCCTTCAAGAAAAACATGATTTTCATGCAGGACAATGCTCCATCACACGCGTCCAAGTACTCCACAGCGTGGTTGGCAAGAAAGGGTATAAAAGAAGAAAATCTAATGACATGGCCTCCTTGTTCACCTGATTTGAACCCCATTGAGAACCTGTGGTCCATCATCAAATGTGAGATTTACAAGGAGGGAGAACAGTACACCTCTCTGAACAGTGTGTGGGAGGCTGTGGTTGCTGCTGCACGCAATGTTGATGGTGAACAGATCAAAACACTGACAGAATCCATGGATGGCAGGCTTTTGAGTGTCCTTGCAAAGAAAGGTGGCTATATTGGTCACTGATTTGTTTTTGTTTTGTTTTTGAATGTCAGAAATGTATATTTGTGAATGTTGAGATGTTATATTGGTTTCACTGGTAATAATAAATAATTGAAATGGGTATATATTTGTTTTTTGTTAAGTTGCCTAATAATTATGCACAGTAATAGTCACCTGCACACACAGATATCCCCCTAAAATAGCTATAACTAAAAACAAACTAAAAACTACTTCCAAAACTATTCAGCTTTGATATTAATGATTTTTTTGGGTTCATTGAGAACATGGTTGTTGTTCAATAATAAAATTAATCCTCAAAACTACAACTTGCCTAATAATTCTGCACTCCCTGTATAAGTTGGTAGAGTCTATAGGTATTGGCTTAAATCAGCAAGCTTGAATAATTAAGTAATTTACAAATAAGGTTTACAAAAGGGGAGGCAGTACTTCTAATATTAAAAAAAAAAAAAAACACCCACACCTATGATAAAGAAGTATATTTATAAATTTGCCAGGAGCAGTTAGTTGCTGTCCTGGTGGTGATTTTTGCACTTATCTTTCTAAGAAGCTAAGTATTAATTTTATTAATTTTTACGTGAAGTTGTAGTGGCACACTTACTTAATTATTAAAAAAAAAAAAGGCACTGGTATTTTGGCTCATTTTTATTTTTTATGGAAAGATTTATCATGCAAGGAAAACACAGTTCACCTATAATGCCCCCCAAAATAAAAGATTGGAAAACAAAACTGTTAGATGTTAGCTCAGATGTTAACGTAGAGTTGGTTAACCCCACTTTAGACCTCCAACCAATAATGACTCAATTAACGGAACTTATGCCGCCACAATTTAATGATATTAAAAAAGAGTTAATTATTATTTCTACTAATATTATCGCTCTCTCTACTGAAGTAAGACAATTCTCAAATAGGCTATCAGAAGCCGAGAACAGGATATCAGATTTATCCTCAAGACACCCAAATTCACTTACAAGAATCTCAAATTAATACCTTACAAAGTCGTCTGGAGGATCTGGAGGATTGCTCCAGATGAAATAACATTAGAATAGTAGGACTTCCTGAAACGAATGAATATAATGATCTTTTGAATTTTACCTCTATAGTACTACCGCAGGCGCTAGGCTTTTCTGCTTCTCAACTGCCCCTTGCAGTGGAAAGAGCCCACAGGATTGGTCCCCCTAAAACAAATATAAATGGAACACCGAGAAATAGGATATTGATAGTCAAATTTCTTAAGTTTCAGGACAAATTAGAAATACTAAAATTATATAAGAAACTTGACTCTTTCACAATAGCGAATAATAGAGTACTATTATTTCAGGATTTTTCTAACAAGACCTCAGCAAAGAGGAAATGAATGGTTCCGTATTGCACACAATTTATTAATAACGGCTTTAAAGCTCGATTAATCTATCCAGCTAAAATTGTAATAGATCTCAATGATAAGTGAATCACTCTCAACGATGTAACTGAAGCACAGGAATTTGCAGCATCTAAATAATATAGTGTGCAGGTAGCTCTATGGTTAAATTTCCTAAAATTGATAGGAGGATGCACAATTATTTAGAATTTCTATGGCTAACTAGGTACAATTGTACTAAATGTAATTTTGCAGATGTATATAAGAGGTTTCGTAGATGGTATTTTGTTCTGCCTGCGCAGATAGGTGTTTTTAATCATTTCTTTTTTTCTCTTTTTTTTTTTTTCTCTCGCCCTCCCTCTCCCGCCTCGAGGTATCCATCCCCCTGGACCTCATGCTTTCCTTAGACTCTGAATGACCTCTAATATATGTCAAAATTGTAAGGTCCTCTCCTGGAACGTAGGAGGAATCACCTCACCAATGAAACGTAAACTTATTATAAAATCTCTCACTACTTATCAGCCAGAGGTGGTGTTTTTACAGGAGACACACTTAAAAGAATCAGAGATAATGAAACTAAAGATAAAATGGGTAGGAGAGGTCATAGCCACTCCAGTAAATAATAGGAAAGCATGAGTTGCAATATTACTGCATACAAACTTAGAGTATAAGATTAAAAAAGTTGAATATGACCCTGAGGCCAGATTTATTATTTTGCAAATTATGATTAATAATGTTGACTTTTGTTTTATGTAACATTTATGGTCCAAATATTCATACTCCCATGTTCTGGGAAAAAAATTAAAGTTAAATTATTTCCATTTGTCTCTCAGAATCTTATTTTAGGGGGAGATTTTAATATTGCATTATGCCCTGAGATAGATAGATTTTCTGAGAAAAAAACAAGAGAGTATAACAAGCGGGCAAAATGTTTGAAACAACTCTGTCAGAAATTTAAGCTTTTAGATATCGGGCGTATTGAGAACCCAGATACTAGAGTATTTTCCTGTAAATCAAAAGTATATAGAACGTTCTCAAGAATTGATATGTTTTTAATCTCAGAATCTCTATCTATCTTAAAAAGCAAACCGGAGATCGCTGATATAGTTATCTCTGATCATGCCATTATATCACTAGCTTTCCCTTCCCTATCTAGACCTAAAGATAAAAATCTAAATGTTATATTTCCACGTTTTTGCATTAATAATCCCAGATTTAATGCGTGGTTAACGCAAAAGTGGAAAGATTTTGTTACGTTTAATATTTCTCAAATTAATAACATAGAGGTTTTTTGGGAAGCCTCAAAAGCTGTATTAAGAGGGGAAATTAAATCATATTTAAATGCGTGGAACAAGAAAAATAGAGCAGTAGAAATACAGCTTGCATATCATGTTAAAAATGCTCTTAGAAGATTTTACAATGAAAGAACACCAATTTATTGGAATAAATATTGTGAAGCTAAGAATAACCGGGAGGTATTTCTTACAAAAATGTCATATAGGGAAGAACTTAAATTGAATTTGAAGTTTAAAGGATATCATGGCACCTCAGCAAAACATTAAGCCAATTTAGTCAAAAATAGAAAAAGTAAAAATTATATTACAGCAATAAAAGCAGGCAAGGATAGATTTACGGATTCTGAAAATATTATGAAAGTATTTCATAGTTTTTATCAAAAGCTTTATAATAAAACTGATGTTAATATTCTAAACCTAGATCATTTTTTGTTGAGGATCTCACTTCCTCAGTTTTCTAAAGAACGTTATTTAGAGTTAAATGCTTGTATTACAGGAGAAGAAATTGCTAAAGCAATAGAGAAAGTAAAATTAAATAAGGCAGCTGGGCCCGATTTTTTACCATCGGAATTTTAAAAATTCTTATCCCAAGAAATTAATTATACTCTGGAAAGACTCTACAATGAGTATTTCTCACAAAGTAATGTAATGTCTAACTATTTCACGGCGGCTAATATAACTTTAATTCCAAAGAAAGACAAGGAAAGAGAGGACACAGCATCTTATAGACCAATCTCGGTTCTTAATGTAGATTATAACATTTTGACGTCAATCATAGCAGCAAGACTGGTGAAAGGGTTAGCTGAGATTATACATCCTGATCAGACCGGGTTTATCCAGGGAAGGAATTCCGCTAAAAATATTTGAATCATAAGGTGGTTATGCTACTGGATTATATGTGGAATAGGGATAAAATTAAAAAAAAGGGAACATACTCAGATTTGGCTCTTCTCATGGTAGACATGGAAAAAGCCTTCAATTCTATCGTGTGGCATTATCTATTTAGGGCCCTAGAACAATTTGGGTTCCAGGAGCAATTTGTACAGTTTATCCACAAAATATACCGGAATACGATATAATATTTACTGATCAATGGTATGCTTTCCCCTAAAATAATACTTGGCAGGGGAACAAGGCAAGGATGTCCTTTGTCACTATTGCTGTTTAATATTGTGTTAGAACCACTGGCTATCTGGTTAAGGGATAATTTGAGTGGAATATCAATGGGGTCGCATATACTGAAAATACTTCTCTATGCAGCTGACCTGTTACTCTTTTTGGATAAAACAGTGTACCATATATCACTGTAAGTTGTTTAAATTATCCTTTTAAAGTTGTAGATCGTCTCAAATATCTGGGTATAATATTATATAGAGACCCACAGAAATGGTATAACCTGAAATTCTCTACTATAGAAGGTTAAGAATAACCTTGAAGTATGGGCTTCCTTTCCTTTATCTATATCCGCCCGAGTGAATTTAATAAAATCTATTGTGTTTCCTCAGATATTGTACCCGTTACAAAACTTACAGTTGTTTTTTACAAATATTGACTTGAGGAACTTTGATCAGTATCAAACTAAATTCATATGGGGTAATAAGAAAGCTCGCATATCTTTGGTTAGATTGACACAAAAAATGGTTAGCAGGTCTAGCTCTTCCCAATTTAAGATTGTATAATATTGCTACCCTAGTTAAACTTGCGCTTGATTGGATAACTGATTCCAATAATTTTGCCACTATTGAATTAGAAAGGCAATGTATTGCTCCTTTTTCATTGAAAGCTATTTTACATGGTGTAATTAAATATCTCCCTTCAAAAATTTTAACATTATCCTCTATTAAAAATTTAATAATAGACTGGCAGAAATTTTGTAAGGTCCTGGAAGTAGATCTTCACTTTTCTAATTTTCTTCCTATAAGAGGTAATCCAGAATTTATGCCAGGAATACAATATAAGGCTTTTAAAAAATGGGAGGAGAATGGGCTGGTATCGGTGTCCCAGGCCATGTTAGACAATCTGCAAATATTGCCGTCAAGCATTCTTTTTCAATAATTTAACTTAGCCAGGGATAATATGTTTGCCTATTTTCAACTTTGGCATTTCCTGTTGAGGATTGGGTGTCTAAGTGGGATGAGATCAACATTTGTATAAATAAGTTTAGAAGCGGCAACACTTCAATATCTCTTATATATGACATAATGCTAGCTAAATAAGGTACATTAGTGGTAGAGAAAATTTGTAAAAGTTGTGAGGGTGTTTTTCCTGTGATAAACCCGAATCTGATCAGTCAGAGTTTTCTTATAGTAAATAAATGTGTGATTGCTATGTCCACAAAAGAGTCCCACTTCAAACTCATTAATAAATACTATTTGCCACCGTCTAGAATGGCACATTTTTATCCTACTCAAGGTTTTGCTTGTCCTCGTTGTTCCTATAGCAATGCTAATTTAATGCATATGTTGTGGACCTGTCCCAAAATAAGGCAATTCTGGTTGAAAATTCAGTATTGGGTTAATCAGCTATTTAATTTATCTGTTCAATTCTCTCCTGATGTTGTATTTTTGCTCAGAATACATAATCAGATAAAAGCCATCTTTTTATATTCCCTCACAACTATTATACTTACAGCTAGGTTTCTTATAATTAAAAACTGGCAGATGCGAAAGGCGACGCCTTTTACTCTTTTTCTTAAAGAGATACAGGCACAAATTTTTTTTAAAGCTTTTCATACTCAATTTACCTCAGAAAAACGAATAGGTAAATTTATTCATAGCTGGCTTCCAGTTATTAAGTCCTATCCGCTGGTAGTTCAGAAAAATATTCTAATGCCGTTTCTAAGCTCTCAGAGATTTGCAGATCTAGTTGTACATGGGCTGTTCCCGCCATTATGGGTATCTAATGCTAGGGAGGTAGGCTAGGGGGAGGAATCAGGCATCTACCTGAGGTGGGGAGGGGGAGGAGACAGGAGAGGCACATTTCCACCCCCCTCCCCCCCTTTTTTTTCTCTTCCCTTTTCTCTCTTTTTCTCTCTCTTTTTATTTTTCATTTGTTACTTAGCATAGTACATACATTATATTGTCGTCTTATGTAAGAATAAGCCAAGTTATGGCTTATAAGCATGGTTATGATATAAATCGTGTTATTGTTATAAAAGTGTTATGTTTTAAGATTTACCAATTTCAGTGTTTTCATAATGTTGTTCTGATGATTATGCAATGCATACTAATATATGTTATGATATTCTTTTTTTTTTTATCATATTAACAAAATCAAACTTGGGAAGATAAAGGAAAACAGTGATTTCTCAAGAGATATTAATTAAGAATGAGATGACCCATGCTGATAAGTCATGTTTAGTCTCTGTGTTAATGGTAATAATCAAGGTATTTGTTTTATTTTTTATTGTTTTTTTTTTCATTTTTTTTTGGTTATTACTGCTATTTTTATTTTCTGTTATTATGTCTGAATAATTTTTTTTTTTTTTATGCTAAAAACTAATAAAAGAAGACTAAAAAAAAACTACTATGCACAGTGTGAGACAGACTTGGTACTTTGTTTGTACAGTGTGTGCCGGAGTCAGAGGTCAGATCACTTTTATTTGCAGAGGAGGTAGGACTTACTTAGCAAATGTTTTTTTATTTTTTTTGTGCAATTTTGGATTGTAACTTCAGTGTGGTAGTAGTTGTATGGTGGGGCCAGGGGTCCATAAAATATTTTTTTTAGAATCAGTGTATTTATGATTATTTGACAATGCTGTAGAAATTCTATATTTAAAACCATGCAGAAATGTTTCCTCCTCAATACACAAATGGTAGGTGCCCTTTTGGCAGATATGCATTTTTATATATATATATATATATATATATATATATATATATATATATATATATATATATATATATATATATATATATATATATAGATATATATATATAGATAGATAGATATCCAAAATTCCAGATCTTACCCACAAGTGGAAAACTGCCTGGGTGCAACTTTAAACAACAAATAGCAGCCAAAAGGAAGTGCACTCTCAGGTCTTTCACAGCAAAAGTTACTTTATTGATGTAACGTTTTCGGAGGACTTGCCTCCTTCATCAGCATCTGATGCTGATGAAGGAGGCAAGTCCTCCGAAAACGTTACATCAATAAAGTAACTTTTGCTGTGAAAGACCTGAGAGTGCACTTCCTTTTGATTGCTATATATATATATATATATATATATATATATATATATATATATATATATATATATATATATATATATTTTACATTTTACTGCCCCTTTATGCAAGGACTTTCTAAATGCAAGGAGGCATTTTATCTAAGATTTTTACATCTGCATAAAATGTTATACTCTCAGACTAAGATTGCTCAGTGTTTGAAATGAGACAGGTTAACTTAAAACTGTTCAGTTTACACTACAGCTAACTTAATTTTGAAATACATACCAACAAGCCCAAATCCTGCATTTAACCAGATCTCATGGTATGAATACCACAGCTTATGGTTCCACCAAGACCATATAGAGTACAGCATTTTCAAAATCCATAAGTACAGCTGACAGATGGGAACATTTGTACACTATATTTGAAGTGGTGCTCTTGGTTGGGGAAAATGGGGAAAAAACAAAAAAAACAAAAAAAAACATATGTCAACCTTTTAAAAGTACTTTTCTTCATCTAGCCATCTACCCAGATCATTAATGAACAATTTTGAATTTACAGAATTATTTTTGTTTGCACATTTACAAATATGATTCTTTAAAAAGTGATCTCTTAATTTCTGCAATTTTTTTTATCATGCATGTCAAACACTGTTGATTTAGGGGATGCAAGGTGCATACATGTTTCCTCCTGTGAGTGTTTCTGTGGGTGTCTGTGTTTATGTCTTTGTGCTTTGGTTTGTGTCTCTATGAGTGTGTATGTATTTTTTTTCTGTGGGTCTCTCTGTGAGGGTGGGTGTATATGTATTTGTGCATTTTCTGTGGATGTCTGTGAGGGTGTGTGCATATGTCTTTGAGCTTTTCTATGGGTGTCTCTCTGAGGGTGTGTGTATGTTTGTCTTTGTGTATTTTCTCTGCATGCCTCTGTGAGGGTGGGTGTGCATGTCTGTGTTTTCAGTGGATGTCTCTGTGAGGATATGTGTGTGTATGTATGTATGTATGTCTGTGTTTTCTGTGGATGTCTCTGTGAGGATGTGTGTTTTCTGTGGGTGTCTCTGTGAGGGTATGTGTATGTCTTTGTGTGTTTTCTGTGTGTGTCTCTGTGTGTGTGTATGTCTTTGTGTGTTTTCTGAGGATGTCTCTGTCGGTGTTTCCTTGGTTGTATGTGCAAGCTTGAGTTTGTGTGTGTGTGTCCATAGTCTGTTATGACATTTTGACCTTACTGCTCAATATTCACATCTTTCTACAGACTTTGAGACTAACGAGACCTTTCCGGAAGTCACCAATCCACCATTTAACCTTTAAATTATTGTTTAGGCAGTTCATGGCCCTTCCTTTCAGCCACTGCATGCTGTTGTCATCATTTAGTTGGCATCTTCCTTTACAAAAAGATAATCAGAACTCCATATTTTGTTTTCTAAACCTCCTTTTTTTACAAAACTGTAGTTTACCACATTACTTGTCAGGTCAATGTAAACAAGTGCTGAGTGTCTGTTTGGGTGTCTGTGTCTGAGTGTGTTTCTTTGTGTGTCTGCTAGAGTGTCTGTGAATCCTTATGTGTGAGTGTGTGTGTTTCAGTGTATGAGTGTGTCTGTGTGTGTGTATGTTACTACCTTTACAACATTTCCAAGTTTAACTAGACACTTAAGAATTGCATATACGTTTTAGTCACTTGGTCAAAAATTGCACATGTCAAAGGAGGGGGGGGACTGATCAATGGTTAAGTCAGGGGCCCCAAATTTCTAGTGGCGGCCCTGAGTTCCCATGTATGCATTTTATATTGAAAAGCCATAGAGGTCTGTCTCTTATGTGATGTACTTGTCATTGGATCACATGTAGAGTGCATTATTAAATGTGAACAACATAGAGTACTTTTATTATTATTATTATTATTATTATTATTATTCTTTATTTATAAAGCGCCAACAGATTTCACAGCACTGTCAATGGGTAACAAAGATAAAAGGACAGTACAATATGAGATACCAGACAAAATTTAACAAAAAAAATACAAGGGGAATTGGGAGCCCTTTTCCCGTGGGAACTTACAATCTAAATGGGTAGGAGGGTGAGAAACAGGAGGTGGGGACTGCAAAGGTGGGATTGATATTAGTGTGGAGTTAGATGAGGGCAACTATTAAGCAAGAGGAATTCATTAGTTACTGATTTGGTGATAGGCTTACCTGAACAAGAAGGTCTTTAGGGAGTGTTTAAAGGAGGAGAGGTTGGGGGTAAATCTGACAGCTCAAGGAAGTGCGATCCAGAGGGTTGGTGCCGCACGAGAGAAGTCCTGTAGTCTAGTATGAGAGGGAATGATGGTAGAAGAGGTAAGGAGTACAGCATTGTTGGATCTTAGGAGACGGGCAGGAGTATATTTGTTGATGAGTGAGGACAGGTATGGGGGGCTGCATTGGTAAGGGCTTTGTAAGTCAGATTGAGAATTTTGAATTTAATTCTTCTGTGAATGGGGAGCTAGTGAAGGGAGTCACAGAGGCGTGCAGCAGATACAGAGCGTCGGGAGAGGTGGATTAGCTTAGCCAAGGCATTTAGGATGAATTGAAGAGGGGAAAGGCGGGAGAGAGGAAGGCCAGTTAGTAGGTTGCTACAGTAGTCAAGCCGGGAGATTACTAGGGGATGGATTAGCTGTTTAGTAGTTTCAGCACTCAGAAAATGATGAATTTTGGAGATATTGCATAGGTGGTTTCAACAGGATGAAGAGAGCAATTGGATGTGGGGAATGAAGGACAGATTGGAGTCAAGTGTAACTCCTAGGCAACGGACTTGGGGTGATGGGGAGATAGTGGTGTCACCAACAGTGATAGTAAAGTTAGAAACTGGAGTAGAATTCGATGGGGGGATTAGAAGAAGCTCAGCCTTAGACATGTTGATTTTTAGGTGGTGACATGCCATCCAGGAAGAAATGCCAGATAAGCAGTCGTTGATGTGGGAAAGGACAGGAAAGGAGAGGGTGCAGGGGTGGATAGGTAGATCTGAGTATCATCAGCATAGAGGTGATAGTTGAAGCCATAGTTACTGATAAGTTTACCCAGTGAGGAAGTATAAATAGAGACGAGTAGAGGGCCTAGATCACAGTCTTGAGGTACTCCAACAGACAGAGGCAGTGGTGAGGAGGAGTTGCCAGCAAATGAGATAGAAAAGAGTGGATCCAGGAGAGGGCAATGTCACAGATCCCAAGGGAGCTGAGAGTCTGTAGGAGGAGAGGATGGTCAACAGTGTCAAAGGCAGCAGACAGGTCAAGTAAGATAAGTATAGAATAGTGGTCATTGTTTTTATCAGAAAGAAGATCATTAGTAACCTTGGTGAGGGCAGTCTCAGTTGAGTGTTGGGGAAGCCAGATTGCAAGGGGTCAAGCAATGAGTTGGATGATAGGAAGTGTGTTAGGCAATCAAAAACTAGTTTTTCCAGGACTTTAGAAGCTAGTGGAAGTAGTGATATGGTACAGTAGTTTGCAGGAGAATTGGGGTCAAGAGAGGGTTTTTTGAGGATGGGGGTGACCTTTGCATGTTTAAAGGATGATGGAAATGAACCAGTAGTAAAGGATCGGTTGAATATGTGAGTAAGAGCTGGGGTGAGGGTAGAGGACAGAGAAGGTATTAGATGTGAAGGGATAGGGTCAAGTGGGCAGGGAGTGAGGTGTGAGGAAGATATTAGGGAACTCACATCATTCTCAGTGGTTTGGGGGAAGGTACTGAGAGTGTTGGAGGGGGTGACGGGGGGCGGATATGGAAGGCTGCAGTCTTGTGGTGGGATGTTACTTTGGATGGTAAGTGTTTTTGAAAAAGTAGTCTGCCAAGTCTTGAGCACTAAAGTCAGATGAAGGGGGTGGTGCAGGTGGATAGAGGAGAGTGTTGAAAGTGGAGAAGAGACGTTTAGGTTTGATGAGTGAGAAGATATGAGAGAAGAGAAGTAGTTTTGCTTGGCTAAGTGAAGGGCAGAGGAGTAAGAATAAAGAATGCACTTTAGACATATGTGTCAGGGAACATCACTTATTTGTCCTGCACACTTTACCTATGTACTTATCTTACATTATCTATAATGTTATGTACTGATGTGTTTTCATTGCTCTCCAGTCATAATATTATTTCTTCTAAAACACTTGTAATATTGCCAACATTTACAAATATCAGTTACTGAGCTGTCTGCGTCTCTCAACAGGAAACTTAGTTACTTTTTTCACAAACTCAGGTACTTTTTCAAAGCCTAACAAACTTTGATGCTTTACGTAAGCCAAAACCGCAATGCTCTCCAAATGTCACGGGCCATTACCCACCTACAATATTTCCTGTAACTGCAAAATGTACATTTTTCCTTTCTGTACTTTTTTACAAATATTATCTTGTATTATGATATACGCCAAATAAGGCCATTAGGAAGGATATTACTGTATTTTGCTTAGCCAATAAGATGATGTTACGTATCAGATGCCTACGTGCATCCATGTCTATATAATGTGCTTTTGCCCCCAGAATAAACGAACACTTGCTAATGATAACCTGCCTGTGTGTGTTATTTTGGTAATTGTTCCCCGGATGTCCGAGAAGGTCACTGTTTCCTCCAAGACTCATCTTCCAAATATTGCCCCGGGACATTCCTAACAATATGCCCATGGATTGACTTATGAGAGTCCACTAATTTGATAATATGGAAGTGTTTCATATGAGAAAATATAAATGGCCTCTCCACATAGGCTTCAAAATAAGGTAATCATTGATGACAAAATATATTAAGATGATTGCCTTGGTAATGTTAAATTAAATTTTTTTAACCTTGATGGTTCAACCAATTACTATTCTTAACATCTACACAGTAGACAGTACCTTTCCTATTAACGTTTAGGAATAGAATGCTATCTGACGTTACATTTTCATGGCATGTTTTAAGAATATATCTTGTACATTAGGATTAAATGTATGTCATCCCAATATTAGTAGACACAATCAGACTTGAACAATTTAGTTTAGAGAAATATTAATGCTTGTCTTAGTGAAATGGACAGTCTACACATAAATCATGATAAAATCAAAGCTTAAATGAATAAGCAAACATACTTGTGCACCCTTTGCAGATCATGCATCATGAAATTTAATTAACAATTAATTTAATTAACAATTTAACAATTATAAGATGATTATTGTGGGATTGGATGCAATATGCATGTTGCATCATGATGTCATTCATGTTAATTTATACCTAACAAAAACCGTGACTTTATGTGAAAATAGGAGGGAATAACACATTTTAAAGTATCTTAACACAAAATAAACTCCATTCCTACTATCTAGAAGAGTTCACATCCTTATATTTCACGCAAAAGGGTACATAATATAACCATGACCATTGCGTAGGTTTTACACACTATAATGAAACAATCTATGGTATCCTAGTGTAAAGTGACCACATACCGCTAGTTCGGCACAAGTTAACATTGTTATACATAAGCTTTAGTGCAAAGCATGTAGTCAAGATAGGTCAGCCCTCTGTAAACAACAAAACATATATATAAGACAGCAAAATGATCAACTAGCATACAGGAACTGACTCAGGCTGCCCCCTATTGTAGGCGAATAGGCTTGGTATGAGACTGGTCTATTAGCCACCACATTACTTTACAAAATAGGAACTAGTAGCATATAGTATGATGGCTGAACCACAATTTCTGTTGTAACACATGGTGACTCTTGGACCTATTTAATGAACATGTAAAAACAATTGAACTAGTAGCTGAGGTGACTATGTTCTGAAAAACTTTGCGACAGCTCATACTCGGACCTTTAGATATACATGATGTCACCATTGTAGCAATGGTATTAACATAGAGGTTTACTGTGATTAATAGAGACTGATAAAAACAGACATGCATTATAGTAAATAGACTATGAAGCACTCTTGGGCCTTAGATGATTTATAGTAGTAGTTGAGTTGTATGTAAACATAAGTAAAGAAGTAACTGAGGTGACTATATTCTGGGAAGCTTTATAACAAGTCTGACTCAAATCTTTATATTTACTGTACATAATGTCACATTTGAGGCAATTATATTAACATAAGAGCATACTGATCACTAGAATCTGATAAAAACAGAAATACATTATATTAACAAGACTATGAAACTGTGGAGCATATTTCCAGGTAGGATTCCCTTACCATGGTTAAAATGCATATGGCAGGTAGACAGTAATAAAGTGTAGTAGGATACTGATGCTTTAAAATGAAGCAAGTGGGTACATACAGAAAAGCTAAGAGTGGTTTGTATAAAAGGGAGGTATTAGTTAGTCTGATAGTGTTTCCAAGGGCTTAGGGAGACACTTACATAGAAGGAAAAAGGAAAATAAAATTATAAGCAGGGTCTTACTAAATGATTAAAGGTGACTCCTAAAGAAGTATAGGAAGAGTTGGAGAGGTAAGGTCTAGAGGTGTTGCAAACTAGGTGTAAGGTTAGGACCCTTTAATGGTTAATTGTTTTTGTAGGCAGAACTCAATGTCTCCATTAATCTCGGCCACTGACAGTGGGATAACAAAAAGAACACAGCAAAAAGTGTTATTTATACCAATATAAAGCTTTTAGCAGTAACAAAGTGACTCCCAAATGAACTAAGTATACAACCTAGCTCTTCTATATCTAGATGTAATCTAAAACATATGTAATGTGCCTTTATTGTAAAAAAAAGAATAGAAATGCCCAGTTACAACTACATCCGGTGATAGCAGCCCTATAAAATAGCAACTGTGATTACTATGCTAAACAAATCCTAGTTATGTATATCTACGTGCTCCTATTAACAACTGTTAATATATATTTGGTAGACCAGGGTCCTGTCACTCCTAAGAGTCTCTAAGGTGCTTTTACATTCCCCCTCTGCGTAACAAGGTTGTAAGAAAGTATAGGCAATAAAGTCATTCTCATTATCGTAAATTGAGCAGGATACAAGTAATGGACTCCCTATGAACTAGCTGGGAGTACATGAAGTAAATGAATGAAAAGTAATCAGGTATAACGAAAAAGGTAACGGGTTATTTATAACATTGTTAAAACATGCAAGTCAGTCCGTGTTAGTACTGGATCCCGGATCTCAACTCATTTATAAAGAGAGTCAGTAGTTTAACCCACGTCAGATCTACATAGGACGTAGCCATACAGGGGGCAAATCCTCCATTTCCATGGGTGGTGGACTAACCGTTGGGTTATCAGCCCGGCTGGAGATGGCTTGATGCCACATTCTGTCAACTGTTGCGTGTTCCATCTCCTCTTTAAGGTGGGCCATCCAAAGTTTTAAGGGCCGTTGAGCTTGACTGCTTGTCTTGGGGATAGTCAGGCATTGCCCTCATGGCCCTGTTTGTTGTGGAGTTTGGTGCTATAGATTTTCCTAAGGGCTAAGTACATGTTTGATAATGGAAATCTTCCCGAGGCATCAGAACTATCTAGTCATCTACTTCAGTTTCCCCCAAATCAGTGTCTTCTTGTCTGTTCTTTTGGACCAGGTTCAGCTGTGCCTTTGAATTCAATCTACAATGTGGTGGCTTCACTACTATTTTCAGCAGGGCACATAGTTCTTTTTTTAAGCTCATTAAAGTGGTCATCTAATAGCTGTGTCACTGTCGTCTCCCATTTATCTATATGATCCATGTTAGCGGTGGTGGTCAATTTGAGCAGTCCTCAAGGTAAAAACTGTAGCTTTCTAGATGTACAAGTTAATTGTAAACTAAGGATATGGCAGTTCGCTTGCAACTGCATCACCCAGCTATCCTGCAACTCTACTGGTAGCCCTCACATCACATTTGGCAATGGAGATATCAGGTGTTCCAAAAGCTGTACACTTGATCCACTTAAATTATATTGCTGGTGACTGTGTTAATTACCTCAGTGTTGTGCAATTTGCTGGTGCTTTTATGTTCAGGTCAGCTTCTGCATGGGTAACCAAGATGGCAGCTGCACTTTTCAAAGTTTATTTTGGATCCACTTATTAGTATGGGATCGTAGCCAACCAAGCATCTGTTTATGTGCCCCTGTGTGTCAGGTACTTTTCCCCTTCAGATTTTACCGCTTTGAGATTTCAGGTAGCAAAGAATAGTGTGTTCAAACATTCCGGTCCCTCAGAGCTGTCTAAAGCGGCCATGTCCTGTCATGGCCAAGCTCCGCCCCCTGTTATATATATATATATATATATATATATATATATATATTTGACATACCATCTGACACCAAGGGAACCACATTTTCCTCCATCACACATATAACATCCATATCTGTAAAACATAATATGCTGTGTACACGTTAAAATCTAATATTTCAAACATGTGTTACTGGTGATCAAGTACACACATCAATGTTGCATTAAAGAGATACTGAACAAAATTAATGATTTTCATTATTTAGATGGAGCATGCAATTTTAAGTAAATATATAATTTTCTAGGTTTAATATTAAAATATACATATCTGTATTTTGTAAATCAGGAACAAAAGCATAGTACACAGAACATTTAATGCTTATCATGTGTGTATCGCTTGATGATTGTTGTCTAAATTTATATAAAAATTAACATGTGCTATCCATGTTCTGAAGCTCAAAAGTGTAGACTAAGAAGCTTTGAGATTTTAATATTAAACTACTAAAATAAATATATATAATTAGAGGAGTACATTATAAGGTTTATTAAAATTGAATGCTCATAATCATGATCAGAAAATCTTTGTGTAATATACCTTTTATGATGTATGAATGAGTAAATGGCCTTACCATCATCCTGCTCATGCAGGGCTGGAATGGTGCCGGATCCCTCAGGGATTGTCAAAGTAACTTTGACTATTAATGATATAAATATAAATTATGTAACACAATTTGTACATATACTTTAAAAATACATATTTTGCATGACTAAAAGAGTATTGTAAAAAAGGAAAAATAATATATATCGAAATGTGAAGACTAGACCAGTAATATAAAAATTAAATGTATTACTTCATTAAGGTGAGTGAAAAGAAAATGATGTATTTCACAGATGTACTATTTGTTCAAATATTAGTCATCTGATTCTTATCATATTCATCTATCGAACATTTCAAAATATAGATTTGTCCCTGTTTCAAAATCAATCCAGACAGAGAATTAACACTTTAAATATGGCGCTGTTAGAATATGCTTATATATAAAGGTAATCCTAAAGGGAAAGATGTTATTTAAATCACAGTATAGTTTCAGCAAAACAGTGTAATGTGTAATAAAGATAGTTTGTATCTTTATATAAATATAATATCAATATTTGAGATGGTCCCTCTAAAGGAATATTTTATTCCATATGTTAATGTAATGAATAGGATAGAGCATGCAATTTAAATCTAAGAGATCATTTACTCATATCATCATGAATATATAATTCTCTTGCTATCTTAAGAGTAAAGAATCTAAGCATATGAGATGTGTATTTTTAGATTCAGCACCTGTGAACCAATTTCTGATTTTTGTCTAAATGTAGCCAACAACTGTCAAGTACTACCCAGGTACTGAATACAAAATAACCCAGCCCCTAAGATTACATTCAACTAAAGATAGCAAGATTATGAAGAATATCTTAGAATACTAATAAATTCTGATTTTGCTTAGAAAGGAATTCTATATCAGAATTATGATTTTTCATTTAAATACACTTTACATTTAATTAGAGGATCTATGTTCATATAGATCAATGTGAATGTATTAGGCAATGTTATGTAAAAATGTGTAGGCCAAGAGGGAAGTATAATGAGACATACCAGACTGGGAAAAACCTGAGGTTGAGGGTCCAGCACCAACATCCATATCTGTAAAATATTAAATCAAGATTGGATATCAATAGGAAAAACCATAACTTTGACACGAACAATCAGACATATTTTCTTTTTTTGACAAGGTAATTTAGTTAAAACATATTCTTAAATATGTATGTGAGTTCATTGTTTTGTAAAATGTATGTATAAATGAGCAGAGATATTTTCCTAGTTTTTATTTGCCATTAAGTGATAACTTAATCACAACTATTATGAAAATGGTATATATGATTGATTCTGAGTCTGATCTTTACCTTGTTCAGCCTCTGTCCTGCTTTCTCCCAGGTCACTGATTGGAGGTGCACTGGCCTCCGGGTTGGGAGTTTCATGGGCATCAGCTGGGGGCTAGGAGGGGGTAGAGGATTTTGGGGCTGTAAATGTGTGGGGAATCAGAGTCTGAGGAGCATGCATAAAGTCTGCTCATGATCTCTGAGGACAAGTTTCCGTGGTGGTGGGCCCGGATCCTCTCTGATGGCCATGAGTCCACTCCTTCATGAGGCGGACTTAATTCCGCAGACGCAACCTCATATCCCTGAATCTCCTGAACATTTTCAATGCTGTCCTCTGGACCTCTACCACCCAATTAACAGAGATGGTGACAGACGCCCAGATGGTTTTTTTTACTGGCCCAGTTGTCAACCTCTTCTAAACCACATAAAGCTGTGGATAAAATTCCTCGACCACATACACCAGTGCAGCACTTTCGTCTCTGGTGAACCTGGGAGTGGACATCTTGCCAAACAGGCTTTAGAGAACTGAGAAATCAAAAAAACAGACACTTGCACACAGTGACACTTGCAAAAAGTCGTCTTGTTCTTTTAATTTTTTAAATCCGATGCATTCTTCTCAGCATCTTGTATATAATTTTGTCACGGCATTCCTGTCTCACTGCCCTTACACCCCCAATACGTTTAGGAAAATATTTATCCATGGCATAAACTAATATTACTAATTCGCCAGCACCAAAAGGTTTAGGACGCGACATGCTTGACGATAACATCATTAATCGTTAAGTCAATCATTAGTGCATTGATCTTGATATGTAGAAAAAAAATGTTTAAAATATAATGTATATGTAGATTTATGTATTTAGTTAATGTTTGTAAACAAAGAATATTAATAGAATGTTCAATAATAAAATATTATTATGTTTAATTAGAAAGGTTTAATAAAGTCAATTTTTTAAATTAAACATTTGTGTTAACATCATGCCATTTGTGAAAAATGTATAATTTACTCCTATTGTCATGAAAAAAATGGAATGAAAGATTAATAATACAACTAACAAGTATTGTTAATAGGAGTAAATGAACAATTTAAGATAAATTGCTTCTATGTTTATAGTTATTAAAAATGATATTTTGTTTAGAATATATATATATATATTTTAATTTATTTTTGTTTACATTAGTTTTTTTAAAAGTATAATATATAATTTTTTAGTATTGTTTGTCAGTTTGTAATAAAACAATTTAGTTTGCCTTATTTGTTGAGAATTTTTTTGGGCTTTCTTTATTTTCAATTTTTAGCCCAAGTAGTGTCACTATTTGATTCCTACAAAATTCTAATTGGATTAATGTTACATAAATATATATGTACAATGACAATGTTTAATCTATATTAATAACTTTAAAAACTATTGAAGGTAAAGCGAAATTAATAAACATAATAAGTGATAAAAGTATGCCCTGAAGGATTTTTGAATTTGAATATGGCCCAACTTAGGAGCTGTTAAAACTTTAGATTAAAATAAAACAAAGCAAATTACCTTGTTAAAGTCTTTAGAAAAGTTGTTTAAAATAACAACTTCTATCTAAAGCATAACATTTTACTTTGGAATAGCCTGTCATTTGGTAAGTCTACAATTCAATGAGACAATACAATGAATTACCATCAGCTATTGAGGGATTACATTAAATAAATCACATTATGTAAAAGAGTTATTGAAGCTATAGACAGTAGTGTGATGTCACAAAGACAATATATTGTCCACAAATTATTGTTTGGAATGACTTTGATCATAAACTTGATTTATAATTAATATGTTAAACCATTGATAATGGAATAGCAACAACTTGATGTAATTATTAGTGATGTCACAAATAGTTCGCCGGTGAATAGTTCCCGGCAAACATAGCTTGTTCGCGTTTGCCGTGGCGGGCGAACATATGCGATGTTCGATCCGCCACCTATTTGTCATCATTGAGTAAACTTTGATCCTGTATCTTACAGTCTGCAGACACATTTCAGCCAATCAGCAGCAGCCACTCCCTCCCAGACCCTCCCAGCTCCTGGACAGCAGCCATTTTAGATTCATTCTGATCCTGCATTCTTAGTGAGAGGAGGAATAGTGTAGCTGCTGCTGATTGTATAGGGAAATTGATAGCTAGGCTAGTGTATTCAGTGTCCACTACAGTCCTGAAGGACTCATCTGATCTCTGCTGTAAGGACAGCACCCCAAAAAGCCCTTTTTAGGGCTAGAACATCATTTTTTTTTGCCTGTGTAATTTTGACTGTGAAACATCAGTAGGCTAGTGTAATCTAATTGCAGTTGCCTGCCTGCAGTGCCACATATCTGTTGTAACAGTAGTGTAAATTTTGTAAAAAAAACTTTTTTGACTGGAAACATCAGTCTGCTAGTGTAATCTATAAGCAGTTGCCTGCCTGGCAGTGTGTGTGCCAGGCCCACATGCCAACTAGTGCCACCACTCATATCTGTTGTAACAGTAGTGTATTTTTTTTTTTTAACTTTTTTGACTGTGAAACATCAGTCTGCTAGTGTAAGCTAATTGCAGTTGGATGCCTGCCAGCGTGTGTGCCAGGCCCACTTGCCAACTAGTGACACCACTCATATCTGTTGTAACAGTAGTGTAAATTAAAAAAAAAAACTTTTTTGACTGTGAAAGATCAGTCTGCTAGTGTAATCTAATTGCAGTTGCCTGCCAGCATGTGTGCCAGGCCCACTTGCCAACTAGTGCCACCACTCATATCTGTTGTAACAGTAGTGTAAATTTAAAAAAAAAAACCTTTTTGACTGTGAAACATCAGTCTGCTAGTGTAATCTAATAGCAGTTGCCTGCCTGCCAGTGTGTGTGCCAGGCCCACTTGCCAACTAGTGCCACCACTCATATCTGTTGTAACAGTAGTGTAAATTTTAAAAAAAAAACTTTTTGACTGTGAAACATCAGTCTGCTAGTGTAATCTAATAGCAGTTGCCTGCCTGCCAGTGTGTGTGCCAGGCCCACTTGCCAACTAGTGCCACCACTCATATCTGTTGTAACAGTAGTGTACATTTTTTTAACAAAAAACTTTTTTGACTGTGAAACATCAGTCTGCTAGTGTAATCTAATTGCAGTTGCCTGCCTGCCAGCGTGTGTGCCAGGCCCACTTGCCAACTAGTGCCACCACTCATATCTGTTGTAACAGTAGTGTAAATATTTTTAAAAAAATCTTTTTTGACTGTGAAACATCAGTCTGCTAGTGAAATCTAATAACAGTTGCCTGCCTGCCAGCGTGTGTGCCAGGCCCACTTGCCAACTAGTGCCACCACTCATATCTGTTGTAACAGTAGTGTAAATTTAAAAAAAAACCTTTTTGACTGTGAAACATCAGTCTGCTAGTGTAATCTAATTGCAGTTGCCTGCCTGCCAGCGTGTGTGCCAGGCCCACTTGCTAAGTGCCACCCCTCATATCTGTTGTAACAGTAGTGTAATTATTTTTTAAAAAAAACTTTTTTGACTGTGAAACATCAGTCTCTAAGTGTAATCTAATTGCAGTTGCCTGCCTGCCTGCCAGCGTGTGTTCCAGGCCCACTTGCCAACTAGTGACACCACTCATATCTGTTGTAACAGTAGTGTCATTTTTTTTTTTAAAAAACTTTTTTGACTGTGAAACATCAGTCTGCTAGTGTAATCTAATTGCAGTTGCCTGCCTGCCAGCGTGTGTGCCAGGCCCACTTGCTAACTAGTGCCACCACTCATATCTGTTGTAACAGTAGTGTACATTTTTTTAACAAAAAACTTTTTTGACTGTGAAACATCAGTCTGCTAGTGTAATCTAATTGCAGTTGCCTGCCTGCGTGTGTGCCAGGCCCACTTGCTAAGTGCCACCACTCATATCTGTTGTAACAGTAGTGTAATTTTTTAAAAAAAAAACGTTTTTGACTGTGAAACATCAGTCTGTAAGTGTAATCTAATTGCAGTTGCCTGCCTGCCAGCGTGTGTTCCAGGCCCACTTGCCAACTAGTGACACCACTCATATCTGTTGTAACAGTAGTGTAATTTTTTTTAAAAAAAACTTTTTTTTTCTGTTGTAAAAGTAGTGTAAATTTAAAAAAAAAACTTTTTTGACTGTGAAACATCAGTCTGCTAGTGTAATCTAATAGCAGTTGCCTGCCTGCCAGCGTGTGTGCCAGGCCCACTTGCCAACTAGTGCCACCACTCATATCTGTTGTAACAGTAGTATACATTTTTTTAACAAAAAACTTTTTTGACTGTGAAACATCAGTCTGCTAGTGTAATCTAATTGCAGTTGCCTGCCTGCCAGCGTGTGTGCCAGGCCCACTTGCCAACTAGTGCCACCACTCATATCTGTTGTAACAGTAGTGTAATTTAAAAAAAAAAAAAAAAAACTTTTTTGACTGTGAAACATCAGTCTGCTAGTGTAATCTAATAGCAGTTGGCTGCCTGCCAGCATGTGTGCCTGGCCCACTTGCCAACTAGTGCCACCACTCATATCTGTTGTAACAGTAGTGTAAATTTTTTTTTAAAAAAAAACCTTTTTGACTGTGAAACATCAGTCTGCTAGTGTAATCTAATTGCAGTTGCCTGCCTGCCAGCGTGTGTGCCAGGCCCACTTGCTAAGTGCCACCACTCATATCTGTTGTAACAGTAGTGTAATTTTTTTTTAAAAAAACTTTTTTGACTGTGGAACATCAGTCTGTAAGTGTAATCTAATTGCAGTTGCCTGCCTGCCAGCGTGTGTTCCAGGCCCACTTGCCAACTAGTGACACCACTCATATCTGTTGTAACAGTAGTGTAATTTTTTAAAAAAAAAACTTTTTTGACTGTGAAACATCAGTCTGCTAGTGTAATCTAATTGCAGTTGCCTGCCTGCCAGCGTGTGTGCCAGACCCACTTGCCAACTAGTGCCACCACTCATATCTGTTGTAACAGTAGTGTAAATTTAAAAAAAAAACGTTTTTGACTGTGAAACATCAGTCAGCTAGTGTAATCTAAAAGAAGTTGCCTGCCTGCCAGAGTGTGTGCCAGGCCCACTTGCCAACTAGTGCCACCACTCATATCTGTTGTAACAGTAGTGTAAATTGTTTTTTAAAAAAAAAACTTTTTTGACTGTGAAACATCAGTCTGCTAGTGTAATCTAATAGCAGTTGCCTGCATGCCAGCGTGTGTGCCAGGCCCACTTGCCAACTAGTGCCACCATTCATTTCTGTTGTAACAGTAGTGTACATTTTGTAAAAAAAACTTTTTTGACTGTGAAACATCAGTCTGCTAGTGTAATCTAATTGCAGTTGCCTGCCTGCCAGCGTGTGTGCCAGGCCCACTTGCTAAGTGCCACCACTCATATCTGTTGTAATAGTAGTGTAAATTAAAAAAAAAAAACTTTTTTCGCTGTGAAACATCAGTCTGCTAGTGTAATCTAATTGCAGTTGCCTGCCTGCCTGCCAGGCCCACTTGCCAACTAGTGCCACCACTCATATCTGTTGTCACAGTAGTGTAAATAATTTAAAAAAAACAAAACTTTTTTGACTGTGAAACATCAGTCTGCTAGTGTAATTCTAATTGCATTTGCCTGCCTGCCAGCGTGTGTGCCCGGCCCACTTGCCCAGTGCCACCACTCATATCTGGTGTAACAGTAGTGTAAATAATTTAAAAAAAAAACTTTTTTGACTGTGAAACATCAGTCTGCTAGCATAATCTAATTGCAGTTGCCTGCCTGCCAGCGTGTGTGCCAGGCTCACAGCGTATACTGTGCCCACTTGCCCAGTGGCACCACTCATATTTTGTTTAATAATAGTGTAAGTGTAAATTTAAAAAATAAAAACTTTTTGGACTGTGAAACATCAGTCTGCTTTTTTGTGTCAGGCTCACAGTGTATACTGTGCCCACTTACCCAGTGCCACCACTCATATTATCTTGTTTAATAGTAGTGTAAGTGTACATTTTAAAAATAAAATAACTATTTTGACTGTGAAACATCAGTCTGCTTTTTTGTGTCAAGTTCACAGCGTATACTGTGCCCACTTGTCCAGTGCCACCACTCATATTATCTTGTTTAATAGTAGTGTAAGTGTACATTTAAAAATAAAAAAACTATTTTGACTGTGAAACATCAGTCTGCTTTTTTGTGTCAGACTTACAGCGTATACTGTGCCAACTGGTGCCTGTTGAGGGACCCTCATATAAAATGGCTGAAGGAGAGCGACCTGTACTGGGTGTCCAAGCATCTTTTTCCATCTCCCAGTTCCTAAAATCATCTCCGGGTTCCTAAAATAGATGCCATACCTGTACTTGATTGTGCAAAAGGAAGTAATGGCTTATGGGGTCTTTTATGCTGTCGTGCCTGTTGAGGGACCCTCGTATAAAATGGCTGAAGGAGAACGACCTGTACTAGGTGTCTAAGCATCTTTTACCATCTCCCGGTTCAAAAAATCATCTCCGGGTTCCTAAAATCGATACCATACCTGTACTCAAATGTGCAAAAGGAAGTAATGGCATATGGGGTCTTTCATGCTGTCATGCCTGTTGAGGGACCCTCATATAAAAAGGCTGAAGGAGAGCGACCTGTACTGGGTGTCCAAGCATCTTTTTCCATCTCCCGGTTCCTAAAATCATCTCCGGGTTCCTAAAATTGATGCCATACCTGTACTCGATTGTGAAAAAGGAAGTAATGGCATATGGGGTCTTTCATGCTGTCGTGCCTGTTGAGGGACCCTCGTATAAAATGGCTGAAGGAGAAAAACCTGTACTGGGTGTCCAAGCATCTTTTTCCATCTCCCGGTTCCTAAAATCATCTCCGGGTTCCTAAAAATCAATCCCATAACTGTACTCGATTGTGCAAAAGGAAGTAATGGCATATGGGGTCTTTCATGCTGTTGTGCCTGTTGAGGGACCCTCATATAAAATGGCTGAAGGAGAACGACCTGTACTGGGTGTCCAAGCATCTTTTTCCATCTCCCGGTTCCTAAAATCATCTCCGGGTTCCTAAAATCGATGCTATACCCGTACTCGATTGTGCAAAAGGAAGTAATGGCATATGGGGTCTTTCATGCTGTTGTGCCTGTTGAGGGACCCTGGTATAAAAAGGCTGAAGGAGAACGACCTGTACTGGGTGTCCAAGCATCTTTTTCCATCTCCCGGTTCCTAAAATCATCTCCGGGTTCCTAAAATCGATGCCATACCTGTACTCGATTGTGCAAAAGGAAGTAATGGCATATGGGGTCTTTCATGCTGTCATGCCTGTTGAGGGACCCTCGTATGAAATGGCTGAAGGAGAACCACCTGTACTGGGTGTCCAAGCATCTTTTTCCATGTCCCGTTTCAAAAAATCATCTCCGGGTTCCTAAAATCGATGCCATACCTGTACTCGATTGTGCAAAAGGAAGTAATGGCATATGGGGTCTTTCATGCTGTCGTGCCTGTTGAGGGACCCTTGTATAAAAAGGCTGAAGGAGAACGACCTGTACTGGGTGTCCAAGCATCTTTTTCCATCTCCTGGTTCCTAAAATCATCTCCGGGTTCCTAAAATCGATGCCATACCTGTACTCGATTGTGCAAAAGGAAGTAATGGCATATGGGGTCTTTCATGCTGTCATGCCTGTTGAGGGACCCTCGTATAAAAAGGCTGAAGGAGAGCGACCTGTACTGGGTGTCCAAGCATCTTTTTCCATCTCCCGGTTCCTAAAATCATCTCCGGGTTCCTAAAATCGATGCCATACCTGTACTCGATTGTGAAAAAGGAAGTAATGGCATATGGGGTCTTTCATGCTGTCGTGCCAGTTGAGGGACCCTCGTATGAAATGGCTGAAGGAGAAAAACCTGTACTGGGTGTCCAAGCATCTTTTTCCATCTCCCGGTTCCTAAAACCATCTCCGGGTTCCTAAAATCGATGCCATACCTGTACTCGATTGTGCAAAAGGAAGTAATGGCATATGGGGTCTTTCATGCTGTCATGCCTGTTGAGGGACCCTCGTATAAAATGGCTGAAGGAGAACCACCTGTACTGGGTGTCCAAGCATCTTTTTCCATCTCCCGTTTCCTAAAATCATCTCCGGGTTCCTAAAATCGATGCCATACCTGTACTCGATTGTGCAAAAGGATGTAATGGCATATGGGGTCTTTCATGCTGTTGTGCCTGTTGAGGGACCCTCGTATAAAAAGGCTGAAGAAGAACGACCTGTACTGGGTGTCCAAGCATCTTTTTCCATCTCCTGGTTCCTAAAATCATCTCCGGGTTCCTAAAATCGATGCCATACCTGTACTCGATTGTGCAAAATGAAGTAACGGCATATGGGGTCTTTCATGCTGTCGTGCCTGTTGAGGGACCCTCATATATAAAGGCTGAAGGAGAACGACCTGTATGGGTGTCCAAGCATCTTTTTCCATCTCCCGGTTCCTAAAATAATCTCCGGGTTCCTAAATTCGATGCCATACCTGTACTCGATTGTGCAAAAGAAAGTAATGGCATATGGGATCTTTCATGCTGTCGTGCCTGTTGAGGGACCCTCATATAAAAAGGCTGAAGGAGAATGACCTGTACTGGGTGTCCAAGCATCTTTTTCCATCTCCCGATTCCTAAAATCATCTCCGGGTTCCTAAAATCGATGCCATACCTGTACTCGATTGTGCAAAAGGAAGTAATGGCATATGGGGTCTTTCATGCTGTCGTGCCTGTTGAGGGACCCTCGTATAAAATGGCTGAAGGAGAATGACCTGTACTGGGTGTCCAAGCATCTTTTTCCATCTCCCGGTTCCTAAAATCATCTCCGGGTTCCTAAAATCGATGCCATACCTGTACTCGATTGTGCAAAAGGAAGTAATGGCATATGGGGTCTTTCATGCTGTCGTGCCTGTTGAGGGACCCTCGTATAAAATGGCTGAAGGAGAACGACCTGTACTGGGTGTCCAAGCATCTTTTTCCATCTCCCGATTCCTAAAATCATCTCCGGGTTCCTAAAATCGATGCCATACCTGTACTCGATTGTGCAAAAGGAAGTAATGGCATATGGGGTCTTTCATGCTGTAATGCCTGTTGAGGGACCCTCGTATGAAATGGCTGAAGGAGAACCACCTGTACTGGGTGTCCAAGCATCTTTTTCCATGTCCCGTTTCATAAAATCATCTCCGGGTTCCTAAAATCGATGCCATACCTGTACTCGATTGTGCAAAAGGAAGTAATGGCATATGGGGTCTTTCATGCTGTCGTGCCTGTTGAGGGACCCTTGTATAAAAAGGCTGAAGGAGAACGACCTGTACTGGGTGTCCAAGCATCTTTTCCATCTCCTGGTTCCTAAAATCATCTCCAGGTTCCTAAAATCGATGCCATACCTGTACTCAAATGTGCAAAAGGAAGTAATGGCATATGGGGTCTTTCATGCTGTCATGCCTGTTGAGGGACCCTCGTATAAAAAGGCTGAAGGAGAGCGACCTGTACTGGGTGTCCAAGCATCTTTTTCCATCTCCCGGTTCCTAAAATCATCTCCGGGTTCCTAAAATCGATGCCATACCTGTACTCGATTGTGAAAAAGGAAGTAATGGCATATGGGGTCTTTCATGCTGTCGTGCCAGTTGAGGGACCCTCGTATGAAATGGCTGAAGGAGAAAAACCTGTACTGGGTGTCCAAGCATCTTTTTCCATCTCCCGGTTCCTAAAACCATCTCCGGGTTCCTAAAATCGATGCCATACCTGTACTCGATTGTGCAAAAGGAAGTAATGGCATATGGGGTCTTTCATGCTGTCATGCCTGTTGAGGGACCCTCGTATAAAATGGCTGAAGGAGAACCACCTGTACTGGGTGTCCAAGCATCTTTTTCCATCTCCCGTTTCCTAAAATCATCTCCGGGTTCCTAAAATCGATGCCATACCTGTACTCGATTGTGCAAAAGGAAGTAATGGCATATGGGGTCTTTCATGCTGTTGTGCCTGTTGAGGGACCCTCGTATAAAAAGGCTGAAGAAGAACGACCTGTACTGGGTGTCCAAGCATCTTTTTCCATCTCCTGGTTCCTAAAATCATCTCCGGGTTCCTAAAATCGATGCCATACCTGTACTCGATTGTGCAAAATGAAGTAACGGCATATGGGGTCTTTCATGCTGTCGTGCCTGTTGAGGGACCCTCATATATAAAGGCTGAAGGAGAACGACCTGTATGGGTGTCCAAGCATCTTTTTCCATCTCCCGGTTCCTAAAATAATCTCCGGGTTCCTAAATTCGATGCCATACCTGTACTCGATTGTGCAAAAGAAAGTAATGGCATATGGGATCTTTCATGCTGTCGTGCCTGTTGAGGGACCCTCATATAAAAAGGCTGAAGGAGAATGACCTGTACTGGGTGTCCAAGCATCTTTTTCCATCTCCCGGTTCCTAAAATCATCTCCGGGTTCCTAAAATCGATGCCATACCTGTACTCGATTGTGCAAAAGGAAGTAATGGCATATGGGGTCTTTCATGCTGTCGTGCCTGTTGAGGGACCCTCGTATAAAATGGCTGAAGGAGAACGACCTGTACTGGGTGTCCAAGCATCTTTTTCCATCTCCCGATTCCTAAAATCATCTCCGGGTTCCTAAAATCGATGCCATACCTGTACTCAATTGTGCAAAATGAAGTAATGGCTTATGGGGTCTTTCATGCTGTCGTGCCTGTTGAGAGACCCTCGTATAAAATGGCTGAAAGAGAACGACCTGTACTGGGTGTCCAAGCATCTTTTTCCATCTCCCGGTTCCTAAAATCATCTCCGGGTTCCTAAAATCGATGCCATACCTGTACTCGATTGTGCAAAAGGAAGTAATGGCATATGGGGTCTTTCATGCTGTAATGCCTGTTGAGGGACCCTCGTATGAAATGGCTGAAGGAGAACCACCTGTACTGGGTGTCCAAGCATCTTTTTCCATGTCCCGTTTCAAAAAATCATCTCCGGGTTCCTAAAATCGATGCCATACCTGTACTCGATTGTGCAAAAGGAAGTAATGGCATATGGGGTCTTTCATGCTGTCGTGCCTGTTGAGGGACCCTTGTATAAAAAGGCTGAAGGAGAACGACCTGTACTGGGTGTCCAAGCATCTTTTCCATCTCCTGGTTCCTAAAATCATCTCCAGGTTCCTAAAATCGATGCCATACCTGTACTCAAATGTGCAAAAGGAAGTAATGGCATATGGGGTCTTTCATGCTGTCATGCCTGTTGAGGGACCCTCGTATAAAAAGGCTGAAGGAGAGCGACCTGTACTGGGTGTCCAAGCATCTTTTTCCATCTCCCGGTTCCTAAAATCATCTCCGGGTTCCTAAAATCGATGCCATACCTGTACTCGATTGTGAAAAAGGAAGTAATGGCATATGGGGTCTTTCATGCTGTCGTGCCAGTTGAGGGACCCTCGTATGAAATGGCTGAAGGAGAAAAACCTGTACTGGGTGTCCAAGCATCTTTTTCCATCTCCCGGTTCCTAAAACCATCTCCGGGTTCCTAAAATCGATGCCATACCTGTACTCGATTGTGCAAAAGGAAGTAATGGCATATGGGGTCTTTCATGCTGTCATGCCTGTTGAGGGACCCTCGTATAAAATGGCTGAAGGAGAACCACCTGTACTGGGTGTCCAAGCATCTTTTTCCATCTCCCGTTTCCTAAAATCATCTCCGGGTTCCTAAAATCGATGCCATACCTGTACTCGATTGTGCAAAAGGAAGTAATGGCATATGGGGTCTTTCATGCTGTTGTGCCTGTTGAGGGACCCTCGTATAAAAAGGCTGAAGAAGAACGACCTGTACTGGGTGTCCAAGCATCTTTTTCCATCTCCTGGTTCCTAAAATCATCTCCGGGTTCCTAAAATCGATGCCATACCTGTACTCGATTGTGCAAAATGAAGTAATGGCATATGGGGTCTTTCATGCTGTCGTGCCTGTTGAGGGACCCTCATATATAAAGGCTGAAGGAGAACGACCTGTATGGGTGTCCAAGCATCTTTTTCCATCTCCCGGTTCCTAAAATAATCTCCGGGTTCCTAAAATCGATGCCATACCTGTACTCGATTGTGCAAAAGAAAGTAATGGCATATGGGATCTTTCATGCTGTCGTGCCTGTTGAGGGACCCTCATATAAAAAGGCTGAAGGAGAATGACCTGTACTGGGTGTCCAAGCATCTTTTTCCATCTCCCGGTTCCTAAAATCATCTCCGGGTTCCTAAAATCGATGCCATACCTGTACTCAAATGTGCAAAAGGAAGTAATGGCATATGGGGTCTTTCATGCTGTCATGCCTGTTGAGGGACCCTCGTATAAAAAGGCTGAAGGAGAGCGACCTGTACTGGGTGTCCAAGCATCTTTTTCCATCTCCCGGTTCCTAAAATCATCTCCGGGTTCCTAAAATCGATGCCATACCTGTACTCGATTGTGAAAAAGGAAGTAATGGCATATGGGGTCTTTCATGCTGTCGTGCCAGTTGAGGGACCCTCGTATGAAATGGCTGAAGGAGAAAAACCTGTACTGGGTGTCCAAGCATCTTTTTCCATCTCCCGGTTCCTAAAACCATCTCCGGGTTCCTAAAATCGATGCCATACCTGTACTCGATTGTGCAAAAGGAAGTAATGGCATATGGGGTCTTTCATGCTGTCATGCCTGTTGAGGGACCCTCGTATAAAATGGCTGAAGGAGAACCACCTGTACTGGGTGTCCAAGCATCTTTTTCCATCTCCCGTTTCCTAAAATTATCTCCGGGTTCCTAAAATCGATGCCATACCTGTACTCGGTTGTGCAAAAGGAAGTAATGGCATATGGGGTCTTTCATGCTGTTGTGCCTGTTGAGGGACCCTCGTATAAAAAGGCTGAAGAAGAACGACCTGTACTGGGTGTCCAAGCATCTTTTTCCATCTCCTGGTTCCTAAAATCATCTCCGGGTTCCTAAAATCGATGCCATACCTGTACTCGATTGTGCAAAATGAAGTAACGGCATATGGGGTCTTTCATGCTGTCGTGCCTGTTGAGGGACCCTCATATATAAAGGCTGAAGGAGAACGACCTGTATGGGTGTCCAAGCATCTTTTTCCATCTCCAGGTTCCTAAAATAATCTCCGGGTTCCTAAAATCGATGCCATACCTGTACTCGATTGTGCAAAAGGAAGTAATGGCATATGGGGTCTTTCATGCTGTCATGCCTGTTGAGGGACCCTCGTATGAAATGGCTGAAGGAGAACCACCTGTACTGGGTGTCCAAGCATCTTTTTCCATGTCCCGTTTCAAAAAATCATCTCCGGGTTCCTAAAATCGATGCCATACCTGTACTCGATTGTGCAAAAGGAAGTAATGGCATATGGGGTCTTTCATGCTGTCGTGCCTGTTGAGGGACCCTTGTATAAAAAGGCTGAAGGAGAACGACCTGTACTGGGTGTCCAAGCATCTTTTTCCATCTCCTGGTTCCTAAAATCATCTCCGGGTTCCTAAAATCGATGCCATACCTGTACTCAAATGTGCAAAAGGAAGTAATGGCATATGGGGTCTTTCATGCTGTCATGCCTGTTGAGGGACCCTCGTATAAAAAGGCTGAAGGAGAGCGACCTGTACTGGGTGTCCAAGCATCTTTTTCCATCTCCCGGTTCCTAAAATCATCTCCGGGTTCCTAAAATCGATGCCATACCTGTACTCGATTGTGAAAAAGGAAGTAATGGCATATGGGGTCTTTCATGCTGTCGTGCCAGTTGAGGGACCCTCGTATGAAATGGCTGAAGGAGAAAAACCTGTACTGGGTGTCCAAGCGTCTTTTTCCATCTCCCGGTTCCTAAAACCATCTCCGGGTTCCTAAAATCGATGCCATACCTGTACTCGATTGTGCAAAAGGAAGTAATGGCATATGGGGTCTTTCATGCTGTCATGCCTGTTGAGGGACCCTCGTATAAAATGGCTGAAGGAGAACCACCTGTACTGGGTGTCCAAGCATCTTTTTCCATCTCCCGTTTCCTAAAATCATCTCCGGGTTCCTAAAATCGATGCCATACCTGTACTCGATTGTGCAAAAGGAAGTAATGGCATATGGGGTCTTTCATGCTGTTGTGCCTGTTGAGGGACCCTCGTATAAAAAGGCTGAAGAAGAACGACCTGTACTGGGTGTCCAAGCATCTTTTTCCATCTCCTGGTTCCTAAAATCATCTCCGGGTTCCTAAAATCGATGCCATACCTGTACTCGATTGTGCAAAATGAAGTAACGGCATATGGGGTCTTTCATGCTGTCGTGCCTGTTGAGGGACCCTCATATATAAAGGCTGAAGGAGAACGACCTGTATGGGTGTCCAAGCATCTTTTTCCATCTCCCGGTTCCTAAAATAATCTCCGGGTTCCTAAATTCGATGCCATACCTGTACTCGATTGTGCAAAAGAAAGTAATGGCATATGGGATCTTTCATGCTGTCGTGCCTGTTGAGGGACCCTCATATAAAAAGGCTGAAGGAGAATGACCTGTACTGGGTGTCCAAGCATCTTTTTCCATCTCCCGGTTCCTAAAATCATCTCCGGGTTCCTAAAATCGATGCCATACCTGTACTCGATTGTGCAAAAGGAAGTAATGGCATATGGGGTCTTTCATGCTGTCGTGCCTGTTGAGGGACCCTCGTATAAAATGGCTGAAGGAGAACGACCTGTACTGGGTGTCCAAGCATCTTTTTCCATCTCCCGATTCCTAAAATCATCTCCGGGTTCCTAAAATCGATGCCATACCTGTACTCAATTGTGCAAAATGAAGTAATGGCTTATGGGGTCTTTCATGCTGTCGTGCCTGTTGAGAGACCCTCGTATAAAATGGCTGAAAGAGAACGACCTGTACTGGGTGTCCAAGCATCTTTTTCCATCTCCCGGTTCCTAAAATCATCTCCGGGTTCCTAAAATCGATGCCATACCTGTACTCGATTGTGCAAAAGGAAGTAATGGCATATGGGGTCTTTCATGCTGTAATGCCTGTTGAGGGACCCTCGTATGAAATGGCTGAAGGAGAACCACCTGTACTGGGTGTCCAAGCATCTTTTTCCATGTCCCGTTTCAAAAAATCATCTCCGGGTTCCTAAAATCGATGCCATACCTGTACTCGATTGTGCAAAAGGAAGTAATGGCATATGGGGTCTTTCATGCTGTCGTGCCTGTTGAGGGACCCTTGTATAAAAAGGCTGAAGGAGAACGACCTGTACTGGGTGTCCAAGCATCTTTTTCCATCTCCTGGTTCCTAAAATCATCTCCGGGTTCCTAAAATCGATGCCATACCTGTACTCAAATGTGCAAAAGGAAGTAATGGCATATGGGGTCTTTCATGCTGTCATGCCTGTTGAGGGACCCTCGTATAAAAAGGCTGAAGGAGAGCGACCTGTACTGGGTGTCCAAGCATCTTTTTCCATCTCCCGGTTCCTAAAATCATCTCCGGGTTCCTAAAATCGATGCCATACCTGTACTCGATTGTGAAAAAGGAAGTAATAGCATATGGGGTCTTTCATGCTGTCGTGCCAGTTGAGGGACCCTCGTATGAAATGGCTGAAGGAGAAAAACCTGTACTGGGTGTCCAAGCATCTTTTTCCATCTCCCGGTTCCTAAAACCATCTCCGGGTTCCTAAAATCGATGCCATACCTGTACTCGATTGTGCAAAAGGAAGTAATGGCATATGGGGTCTTTCATGCTGTCATGCCTGTTGAGGGACCCTAGTATAAAATGGCTGAAGGAGAACCACCTGTACTGGGTGTCCAAGCATCTTTTTCCATCTCCCGTTTCCTAAAATCATCTCCGGGTTCCTAAAATCGATGCCATACCTGTACTCGATTGTGCAAAAGGAAGTAATGGCATATGGGGTCTTTCATGCTGTTGTGCCTGTTGAGGGACCCTCGTATAAAAAGGCTGAAGAAGAACGACCTGTACTGGGTGTCCAAGCATCTTTTTCCATCTCCTGGTTCCTAAAATCATCTCCGGGTTCCTAAAATCGATGCCATACCTGTACTCGATTGTGCAAAATGAAGTAACGGCATATGGGGTCTTTCATGCTGTCGTGCCTGTTGAGGGACCCTCATATATAAAGGCTGAAGGAGAACGACCTGTATGGGTGTCCAAGCATCTTTTTCCATCTCCCGGTTCCTAAAATAATCTCCGGGTTCCTAAAATCTATGCCATACCTGTACTCGATTGTGCAAAAGAAAGTAATGGCATATGGGATCTTTCATGCTGTCGTGCCTGTTGAGGGACCCTCATATAAAAAGGCTGAAGGAGAATGACCTGTACTGGGTGTCCAAGCATCTTTTTCCATCTCCCGGTTCCTAAAATCATCTCCGGGTTCCTAAAATCGATGCCATACCTGTACTCAAATGTGCAAAAGGAAGTAATGGCATATGGGGTCTTTCATGCTGTCATGCCTGTTGAGGGACCCTCGTATAAAAAGGCTGAAGGAGAGCGACCTGTACTGGGTGTCCAAGCATCTTTTTCCATCTCCCGGTTCCTAAAATCATCTCCGGGTTCCTAAAATCGATGCCATACCTGTACTCGATTGTGAAAAAGGAAGTAATGGCATATGGGGTCTTTCATGCTGTCGTGCCAGTTGAGGGACCCTCGTATGAAATGGCTGAAGGAGAAAAACCTGTACTGGGTGTCCAAGCATCTTTTTCCATCTCCCGGTTCCTAAAACCATCTCCGGGTTCCTAAAATCGATGCCATACCTGTACTCGATTGTGCAAAAGGAAGTAATGGCATATGGGGTCTTTCATGCTGTCATGCCTGTTGAGGGACCCTCGTATAAAATGGCTGAAGGAGAACCACCTGTACTGGGTGTCCAAGCATCTTTTTCCATCTCCCGTTTCCTAAAATTATCTCCGGGTTCCTAAAATCGATGCCATACCTGTACTCGATTGTGAAAAAGGAAGTAATGGCATATGGGGTCTTTCATGCTGTTGTGCCTGTTGAGGGACCCTCGTATAAAAAGGCTGAAGAAGAACGACCTGTACTGGGTGTCCAAGCATCTTTTTCCATCTCCTGGTTCCTAAAATCATCTCCGGGTTCCTAAAATCGATGCCATACCTGTACTCGATTGTGCAAAATGAAGTAACGGCATATGGGGTCTTTCATGCTGTCGTGCCTGTTGAGGGACCCTCATATATAAAGGCTGAAGGAGAACGACCTGTATGGGTGTCCAAGCATCTTTTTCCATCTCCCGGTTCCTAAAATAATCTCCGGGTTCCTAAAATCGATGCCATACCTGTACTCGATTGTGCAAAAGAAAGTAATGGCATATGGGATCTTTCATGCTGTCGTGCCTGTTGAGGGACCCTCATATAAAAAGGCTGAAGGAGAATGACCTGTACTGGGTGTCCAAGCATCTTTTTCCATCTCCCGGTTCCTAAAATCATCTCCGGGTTCCTAAAATCGATGCCATACCTGTACTCGATTGTGCAAAAGGAAGTAATGGCATATGGGGTCTTTCATGCTGTCGTGCCTGTTGAGGGACCCTCGTATAAAATGGCTGAAGGAGAGCGACTAAAATCATCTCCGGGTTCCTAAAATCGATGCCATACCTGTACTCGATTGTGCAAAATGAAGTAACGGCATATGGGGTCTTTCATGCTGTCGTGCCTGTTGAGGGACCCTCATATATAAAGGCTGAAGGAGAACGACCTGTATGGGTGTCCAAGCATCTTTTTCCATCTCCCGGTTCCTAAAATAATCTCCGGGTTCCTAAAATCTATGCCATACCTGTACTCGATTGTGCAAAAGAAAGTAATGGCATATGGGATCTTTCATGCTGTCGTGCCTGTTGAGGGACCCTCATATAAAAAGGCTGAAGGAGAATGACCTGTACTGGGTGTCCAAGCATCTTTTTCCATCTCCCGGTTCCTAAAATCATCTCCGGGTTCCTAAAATCGATGCCATACCTGTACTCGATTGTGAAAAAGGAAGTAATGGCATATGGGGTCTTTCATGCTGTCGTGCCAGTTGAGGGACCCTCGTATGAAATGGCTGAAGGAGAAAACCTGTACTGGGTGTCCAAGCATCTTTTTCCATCTCCCGGTTCCTAAAACCATCTCCGGGTTCCTAAAATCGATGCCATACCTGTACTCGATTGTGCAAAAGGAAGTAATGGCATATGGGGTCTTTCATGCTGTCATGCCTGTTGAGGGACCCTCGTATAAAATGGCTGAAGGAGAACCACCTGTACTGGGTGTCCAAGCATCTTTTTCCATCTCCCGTTTCCTAAAATTATCTTCGGGTTCCTGAAATCGATGCCATACCTGTACTCGATTGTGCAAAAGGAAGTAATGGCATATGGGGTCTTTCATGCTGTTGTGCCTGTTGAGGGACCCTCGTATAAAAAGGCTGAAGAAGAACGACCTGTACTGGGTGTCCAAGCATCTTTTTCCATCTCCTGGTTCCTAAAATCATCTCCGGGTTCCTAAAATCGATGCCATACCTGTACTCGATTGTGCAAAATGAAGTAACGGCATATGGGTTCTTTCATGCTGTCGTGCCTGTTGAGGGACCCTCATATATAAAGGCTGAAGGAGAACGACCTGTATGGGTGTCCAAGCATCTTTTTCCATCTCCCGGTTCCTAAAATAATCTCCGGGTTCCTAAAATCGATGCCATACCTGTACTCGATTGTGCAAAAAAAAGTAATGGCATATGGGATCTTTCATGCTGTCGTGCCTGTTGAGGGACCCTCATATAAAAAGGCTGAAGGAGAATGACCTGTACTGGGTGTCCAAGCATCTTTTTCCATCTCCCGGTTCCTAAAATCATCTCCGGGTTCCTAAAATCGATGCCATACCTGTACTCGATTGTGCAAAAGGAAGTAATGGCATATGGGGTCTTTCATGCTGTCGTGCCTGTTGAGGGACCCTCGTATAAAATGGCTGAAGGAGAACGACCTGTACTGGGTGTCCAAGCATCTTTTTCCATCTCCCGATTCCTAAAATCATCTCTGGGTTCCTAAAATCGATGCCATACCTGTACTCAATTGTGCAAAATGAAGTAATGGCTTATGGGGTCTTTCATGCTGTCGTGCCTGTTGAGAGACCCTCGTATAAAATGGCTGAAAGAGAACGACCTGTACTGGGTGTCCAAGCATCTTTTTCCATCTCCCGGTTCCTAAAATCATCTCCGGGTTCCTAAAATCGATGCCATACCTGTACTCGATTGTGCAAAAGGAAGTAATGGCATATGGGTCTTTCATGCTGTCGTGCCTGTTGAGGGACCCTCGTATAAAAAGGCTGAAGGAGAACAACCTGTACTTGGTGTCCAAGCATCTTTTTCCATCTCCCGGTTCCTAAAATCATCTCCGGGTTCCTAAAATCGATGCCATACCTGTACTTGATTGTGCAAAAGGAAGTAATGGCATATGGGATCTTTCATGCTGTCGTGCCTGTTGAGGGACCCTCATATAAAAAGGCTGAAGGAGAACGACCTGTACTGGGTGTCCAAGCATCTTTTTCCATCTCCCGGTTCCTAAAATCATCTCCGGGTTCCTAAAATCGATGCCATACCTGTACTTGATTGTGCAAAAGGAAGTAATGGCATATGGGGTCTTTCATGCTGTCGTGCCTGTTGAGGGACCCTCGCATAAAATGGCTGAAGGAGAACGACCTGTACTGGTTGTCCAAGCATCTTTTTCCATCTCCCGGATCCTAAAATCATCTCCCGGTTCCTAAAATCGATGCCATACCTGTACTCGATTGTGCAAAAGGAAGTAATGGCATATGCGGTCTTTCATGCTGTCGTGCCTGTTGAGAGACCCTCGTATAAAATGGCTGAAAGAGAACGACCTGTACTGGGTGTCCAAGCATCTTTTTCCATCTCCCGGTTCCTAAAATCATCTCCGGGTTCCTAAAATCGATGCCATACCTGTACTCAATTGTGATAAAGGAAGTAATGGCATATGGGGTCTTTCATGCTGTCGTGCCTGTTGAGGGACCCTCGTATAAAAAGGCTGAAGGAGAATGACCTGTACTGGGTGTCCAAGCATCTTTTTCCATCTCCGGGTTCCTAAAATCATCTCCGGGTTCCTGATAGGGTACGTAACAGGGATTAAACTGATAAGAATAGTACTAGTTAACACAACACTCCTATCTGGTGGCACAGTAGATTGCACACGGTGCTCTGACAAAATGCAGAAGGACATTTGGCAGATGGACATTTGGCAGACGGACATTTTGCAGACAGGCAGAAAGCTAAAGAATGTTCCGATTTCAGCTGAGGGCAGATACACAGAGTGCTCTGTTCTAATCAGAGCCTCGGGCACTGCAACTGCCTCTAGGAACCTTACCATGGGTCTCAGACCGCCCATCTTGTAATTCTCTGTCTGGGAAATTATCTATCTATCAAATCTATCTATTTATCTATCTATCATATCTATCTATCATATCTATCATCAAATGTATCTATTGCTTCTATTGATCTATCTATCTAATCTATGTATCTATCTATCTCATGGCCGGACCGACCAAGCATCTTTTTCCATCTCCCGGTTCCTAAAATCATCTCCGGGTTCCTAAAATCGATGCCATATACATGTCCCCTGATAGGGGACGTAACAGGGATTAAACTGATAAGAATAGTACTAGTTAACACAACACTCCTATCTGGTGGCACATTAGATTGCACGCGCAGTTGCCCCAAATTGGAAGTAGGAGGACCGACCAAGCATCTCATCTCTGTTTGATTCCTGTTCTTGTAAGACAGTGAATGGGTCAGTCATGTTGCACAGCTCCTCAATGTGACAAATCTTCCTGGTTAGCTCGTCGTTCTCTTTTTCCCAGCTGCTGGATCAGATAATTGTGAGTAAAACCTGCTCCTGCTGCTGGGTGATCTCACTCAGGACTCGCTTCTCTAGGTCTTCCAGCTGTTTCCTGATGTCCCTAATCAGGGCAGTCAGTCTCTCTGTTACACCAGCTGCTTTCTCTTGCACCCCTCTCCTGTGCTTCTGCAGACTCTGGACTCTTTTCTTAGTCTCCTCTCTCTTTGTGGTCAGTTTCTGCAGAACATTTCTCAGTTTCTTTTTCTTCTTCTCAGAAGCCTCATTCAGCAGCTCGACCTGGTTGTCCCCTGTGCTCTCCAGCCAGGGAGCAGGACACACAGATACAGGCAGCATCCTCAGTGCAGTAATATAATAGGAGCATCTTGTGGGTGGTGCATTTTCTGTTACCCCAGGAAGTGATTGCACGCGCAGTGACATCAGTGAGGAAATTGAACGGGACATGGCTAGCTTGGTATCCAACCTTGTGCAAATGGGGAGTTTGCGGTTGTGCAAATGGACTGTTTGCGGTTGCTTGCGGTGCTTTAAACGGGGAGTTTGGTCTGTCACTGTGAAGCGGGCATAACCCTAACACTACCTGAACGATACAACATCATACCTGATGTTTTAAAGCACGTTATTCCAAACAATTAAGGAATTTTAGGTGATTTATGCCCTTTATGGATAAAAAATAGACTCTGCATCAACTATGTAATTTTCCATTGGAGTTTTGCCATGGATCCCCCTCCGGCATGCCACAGTCCAGGTGTTAGTCCCCTTGAAACAACTTTTACATCACTTTTGTGGCCAGAAAGAGTCCCTGTGGGTTTTAAAATTCACCTGCCTATTAAAGTCAATGGCGGTTCGCCCGGTTCGCCCGTTCGCAAACTTTTGTGGAAGTTTGTATTCGCTGTTCGCGAACGCAAAATTTTAGGTTTGCGACATCACTAGTAATTATATGTTTATCAACAGTGATTTTTAATACCCTTAATTATAAATAAAATTTATATTTATTTTCTTTTAATTGTAATACAAATATTTTTTAACTTATATTGTCTTATTATGAGAAACATGATTATTTTTTTTCCTTTACATGTTCTTTTACATCATATTATATTTTTTAAAAAAAAAAGAGTTGATGACAATTTAATAAAGGAAATTATTTATTTATTTATCAACTTAAAATTTAATCATCAAAATATTGTTCTGAAACCATGTCCCTTGTTGCCATTCCACGCCTATTAGGTTGTTCTCTACATATTTCTTTAGCAAAATCGTCAACATCTATGGAATTTTCTTCCTCTAATGGGCAGCCTCTTTTAATTGCTATATTGTGCAGTATGCATCAAACCAATATAATTCTTGCGACTTTCTCAGGTGCATACTGCATAGCGCCGCCAGAATGATCAAGACATCAAAACCGCATTTTCAAAAAACTGAAAGTCCTCTCAATTATCCCCCTGGTAGATCGATGTGCTTCATTGAAACATACTTAATTTCTGGTCTGTGGGTTGTTATAGGGAGTCAACAGCTATTCTGTACATGAGTACCCTCCATCTCCTAATAGGACATAAAAAAATATAAATATTAATCTAAAAATAATTATAAAGATTGAGAACTAATACGATACAAATTAAAAATATACAACACTTTACACTTTAATTACAGTCGACAAATTTGGTGCAATTTATGTACATGGAAATTAAAAAACGGCAAATTAGACGCCAGTTATGCTTACCTAGAAGCCATCCTTCAGGCATATCTCCGTCCTCGAACTTCCGGTATAACCCAGTCTGCCTTACAATGTAAGAATCATGACATGAGCCTGGGTAGTTTGAACGGACACTGATTATTCTCATGTTGGGGTCACAGACCATCTGAACATTCAAGGAATGGAAAGGCTTTCTATTCCTATAGATCTGCTCCCGAGCTTGAAGTGGTCTTATAGCAACATAGGTACAGTCTATGGCCCCTAGGACATTGGGCATCCCAGCGATCCTATAGAAATTTGACTTTATAGATTGCCATTCTTCTGTGGTAGATGGCAAACAAACATATTGAGTAGAAATAATCATCATAGCCCGTATGACTTTTGATAAGTGGCGTGAAAAAGCTGATTGACTCATTCCAATAATGATGCTAGAAACTGCCTTAAAGGATCCTATTGCTATAAAATGCAATGTAGCTAATAGTTTAATTAGTCCCGGAATAGCTAGTGAGCGAGTCGTCATCGGCTCCAAATAATCTTCAATCTCTCGATACAGGTGTAATATGATTCACGATCAAGCCGGAATCTTTGTATGATCTCTCGGTCAGAAAGGCCGTGCAAACCAACCCGTAGAAGGAATACAAGGGGGACACGAACTCTCTTTCTTCTAACCAATCGATTAGCGACATTTCCAGTATTCTGTCTTCTAGACCTGATTTGCATCACACGGAGAATAAACAAATACAGAAGTGTCTCCATAGTTTCTGAAATCAAGAATGTAAGTACAATGCTGATATTACTGCCTTTTATATATGTCTAGACTGGCGTCTACATTGACTTTCCTATGCTTTTGTACTTTGCCTGCCACCAAAAAGGTGGTGAGGCAAAAATAACGAGGTGGGAACGGAAATATATTTTTTAGTACATTAGTTTATGGCGAGTTGGTGGTAAAATGTGTCTATTTACAGTGGAAAATGGACAGTGTGTGAAAATGGAGAGATAGCGAGGTTTGGAGGATAAGTACGCTCACAATTTTAAATATGCATGTTTGAACATAGTTGACGACTTTGTACATCAGTTTGCGAGTTTTGACGTGAGATTTTTTGCGGGTAGCTCGCTGACTGCTTAGTACATGGAGCCTTGAGATATATTTAGGAAATCTTTGCTCTCAAAAGCCGAGCCATAAACCGCCAATTCCTTAAGTAAGTGCTATTTGCACCAAAAGAAGATACCTATTTAAGGACAATATAAATATAAGTTACTAGAGACTTAAAGAAATCGTTACAGTCTAATATTCTTTATAGTAACATTGTAATGTATATTATTTGAAACCCAATCATGCAATGTTTTACAGGTGATTTATTGTATGCTTATTAGGCATTTCCTATTCTTAAGTTTGTATTTTTATGTATCAATATCCAGGGAGATATTGAATTGGACACGTGTCTTTTAAGATATTTTTAGTGGGAATATAAACAATATGTAACAATTTGTATTTACATTTTATTGTTAAACTATTAGTATAAATAAAATAGCAGATATTTTAACCTCAAACTGATGATTGGAATGGTATAGGTGCATCACATCTAAAGATTAATATTCATTATAAACAAAGCATACTTAAATAGGCCACGCCGTATACAATATTGTACATCATTAGAGGTAACAATCCATAACTGACAGTTAGGAACAGACAGTATATGTGACTACTCCCACACCTTTTTATTGTTTTTTTTTTTGTTTGTTTTTTTTAAATTTTATTTATATCCAACAATGTATACATTCATAAATATTTACATATCTGAGCTCCATAACGTGCAGTACAGTATATTATCATGCAAAAAACAAACAAACAATCAATACATAATTCACGTAACATTAACATTGAATAGGATATATTAAAATAATCTCTTCTACTGTTCTACTGTCTGCTACCAATAATTTATCCTCTATAGAATAGTTGTATACAATGTTGGGGGTTTTCAGAAAATTTCCTTAAGACAAAATAAGTCAACACAACAAACAAAAAGAAAAAAAAAAAAACCCAAAACAACTGCCATCAGTATTAATTTGAATACTTTACCCTTTAGCTCCCACATAAAACATAGGGAGACAAATTAAATATAATAACTGACTATATATCCTTTCTTGTATTCTTCAATACAAAAAAAAAACAAAAAAAACAAAAAAAAAAAACAAAACAAAAAAAAAAGAGAGAAAGAAGAGAACCACCTCCGAGCCCGCAAGGCTCCATCTTAGAGACGGTAGCTCAACACTTTATGGAATATCTCTAAAATTCCTTATCCATGATCCGGGGAATACTTGAAGCAGAACTAACTCAGCAAAGCTGATAGAGGAAACAAATGGAGACAAGATCCGCTGCTGAAGTTGCAATGAATAAGTCTTAATAATGGGTGCCCAATCTAACAAGAATGTCTTAATTTTTTTCTCTGTAGCTTGTGATAAATGAAAAGATTCGAATATAATTTGAGATTGTATCCCTTTAAGAATTACCCCTAGACTAGGGGGCTTCTTAGCAATCCAAGCTTTAAAAATATTGTACCTAACAGTTAATATGATGGTATTCAAAATCCGAGTTTTGGAGTCAGACCTGGGATCAGATATCAGACAAATTATATCTTGCAGAGATAGCGAGTAAGCCCCATTATAGAGCCTATTGAACCAAAACTGGACTTTCTGCCATAATTGTTTTATTTTAGGGCAGTTCCATAACATATGAATAAGATCTGCTACACCGTATAAGCACCGTGGGCAATCAGCCTTCTTAAGAGGGTAAAATTTCACTAACCTAGCGGGGGATAGATAAGATTTATTCAATAATTTAACATGGGATTCCTTCCAGTTTACCGCAATAGGATACTTAGCTACCAATTTGCAACTACCTGCAATCATCTCTTGATTAATTGTAGGAATGGGGTTAATCCATGAGTTAACCAGTTTGTCGCTCAGCAGAGTACCCTGTTTAGTGAGCATTATATCATAGATTAATGAAATTGAAGTGTTTCCAACTATAAATTTTTGGATAAAGATTTTGACCTCGGACCACTCAGACCTGATAGAAGAATACCAGCTCTGAGAGCTAATATAGTGACGAACCTGGAAATAAGCAAACCTGTTCCCTACACCTAATGAATATTTTGATAGAATAGTCTCCCATGGAAGAATCTGGCATTGATCATCCAATAACTGAACAATATCCTTGAGACCTCTGTCCTGCCATTCTAAGAATACTTTTTGGTCTATTCCTGGCAGGAACCGCGGGTTAGCTCTTATAGGTAAGAAATCAGAGAAAAAAGGATTCAATGCCAATATAGCACAAAACTTCTGCCATGCGCATATCGGGTTTTTAAAAGACTGTAATAAAAAGACTTCTCGCGGTAGTTCTTTTAATGGACAATGTAACAAAGCCTTCAAAGACCAAGGGTAAATCAATCTAGATTCGGACTCATATGAAGTAACCCTATTCGTTTGTGCTATCCAGTCTATAGCTATTTTAAGCAAGGTTGCAATATTATAGTATCTAATATTAGGGAAAGCTAACCCCGCATTATCAAATTTTTGAGACAGTTTTTCCAATGATATACGTGGTTTTTTGGCTTTCCAGATAAACTTGGAAAACCAAGAATTCAGTCTATTTAGATCTTTATTTGTAAGAAATAAAGGAAGATTTTGTATAGGATAAAGAATCCGTGGAAAAATTATTGTTTTGATCAATTTAACAGACACAGAGATAGATAAAGGGAGAGCCTTCCATAGCTCAAGATCTTCTTTGATCTTCTGAAGAAGCGGATCAATATTGGCTGAGTACCAGTATTTGGGATTTTTGTGAATCTCCAATCCCTGATATTTTATGGCAGAGACTGTACGAAACATTAAATTAGTTTGTCGATAAGCCTCCTTGCCTAGCCACATAAATTCACTTTTGTCCAAATTGGACTTATATCCGGCGAAGGAGCTAAACTCCTCCAGTATATTTACGACCTTAGGGATTGTATCTCTGGTATTCTGCAGACATATTAGGATATCATCCGCGTAGAGTAAGACTTTTAGATTGGGATCTAGATCTGATATTCCCGGAAGGCTTTCTCTCAATCTGGTTGCCAGCGGCTCAAGAGCAATATTGAACAAGAGGGGTGAAAGAGGACAACCCTGTCTTGTCCCTCTTTCTAATATTATCTTAGGGGAGAGCGTCCGATTAACCAACAGAAAAGATTCTGGTTTCCAATGGATTTTCTGGATGAAATATAAGAAATTATCTGCAAAGCCAAATTTCTCTAAGGTTTTAAATAAATGAGTCCACGCTATACTGTCAAAAGCCTTGACTGCATCCAAGGTGAGAACTGCATTATCATTTAACATTTTTCTATCTTTAAACTGATCGCTATTCCAGCTAAAATCAACCAGCGTGGTTAATCTCCTTATATTTTTAGTAGAATTTCGCGCGGCCATAAATCCGACCTGATCGGGATGTATAAGTTTATCCAAACACCGTGTAAGTCTAGCAGCAACAATAGACATTAAAATTTTATAATCCGCGTTAAGAACGGAAATTGGCCTGTATGAGGCTGGATCTTCTGGGTTCTTCCCTTTTTTTCAGAATTAATGATATATTTGCCGCTGCGAACCGATCTGAAATTGGTTGATTAGAGATATAGTAATAGTTAAACAGTTTCTCTAAGACTGGGGTTATTTCCACCGCTAGACATCTATAGAACTCCGCTGGAAACCCATCGGGCCTGCAGCTTTATTCAGTTTAGATACACTAATAGCTTTTAATATTTCTTCAGAAGTAATCGGGGCATTCAGGGCCTCTAATTCTTCTTGCTGTAACTGGGGAAGAATAACCTTATCCCAAAAATTTGCTTGATTAATGGGATTGCTTTCCTGTTTAGAATATAGTTGTTTATAGTACTTAAAAAAAACTTCACATATCTCTTCTGTGTTGGTGTGTCTTTTATCGCCTTCCCTAATGAAAGAAATCAAATTCTTCTTTTTCCTTATTTTAACTAGTCTAGCTAAATTTTTAGTGGAGCTACCGTGGAAGCTTCTGAAATATAGATTGATTTTGGTCTCGTCTTCTAGATGTTTTTGAGTTACCGATATATCCCTTTCCTTTCTTAGTGCTATATAGTTATCCCAGTTCCTAATGGAACGATCTCCATGATATTTTTTATACGCATTTTTGACCTGATTAGTAAGTTGTAAGTCTTGTGCACGTTGTTTCTTGTTTTTAATATCTAGGAATGACATAATTTCACCACGTAATACCGCTTTTGAAGCCTCCCAAAAGATTTCAATCTTATGGAGATACGAGATATTACGGGTACTATAATCCTTCCACGCCTGTTTTAACCAGTGACTATATCTAGGATTATTATAAAGATAACACGGATAAAAAAATGCCCTAGGCATTTTATATTTATTATTAGCATGGGATTTCAAAGTTAAAGATATAATTGAGTGGTCCGAGGTCATGATCTCCCCAATTCCAGCCTCTAGTTTACAAATTGAAAGTGGTTCGGAGATTAGAAATAAATCTATCCTGGCGAATGTCCTGTGTGCTTTGGACTCACATGTGAAACCCAATGAATCCGGGTTAAGGCTTCGCCAGATATCGGTAAGATGTAATTTATGGCAAAATTTGATAAAATATTTAGAGCTTCTCCTATTCTCTGGAAGATTCTTGTCTGAGAATCTATCAATTTCTGGATACATAGCCAAGTTAAAGTCTCCGCCTATTATAAGGTTCTCTTTTATGAAAGGAAACAATTTAACTTTAACAGTCTCCCAAAAGTCACAACAAAATTTATTTGGGCCATAAACATTACAGAGAACATATTTAGTTTTATTTATGATAATTTGGATTAAAATAAACCTCGCAGCTGTATCTGTCTCCACCTGAATAACCTTATACTCCAAAGCTTTGTTGATCAAAATTGCTACTCCACATTTTCTCCTGCTTGAAGAGGAAGCAATTACCTCTCCCACCCATTGTATCTTAAGTTTAGCGACTTCCTGCTCTGTGAGATGAGTCTCTTGGATAAAAGCAATATCTGGTTTTTGTTTAGCCAATGACTTGATAATCAACTTACGTTTCATAGGAGAGACAATCCCCCCTACATTCCAAGATAAAAATTTAATATCCATTACCGACTCTTAACTACTCAGACAGATAGAGATTCCTCTTGCGGGCCCAGTGGAAAGAAAGGAGAAAAAGAGAGAAAAAAAAAAAAAAATTTAAAGGAAAAAAACACACCTAATAATAATAAAAACAAAAAAAGCCTGGTTCTTTTTCAAGGAAACTTTCCCAAAAAAAAACAACAGACTTTAATACCTAATAAGCTCTTCATTTATTGGAGACCAGGTAGGAGCCTGGGATACCTAGATGATGTATTATTGTTCATTTATAAATTTTTTGACCTCTCCCATCTCTCGAAAAAGTTTTCTGGCACCATCCTGTTCAACAATTATACTGGCAGGATATACCATCCACGCATTATAGCCTTTATTAATGAGTTGTGAGCAGAATGGTGCCATTTTCTTTCTCTTTAGAGAGGTTTCTGCCGAATAATCTTGAAACAGTAAAATTTTATTGTTTCCAAACATAAGAGGTTCAGTTTTTTTTTTTAAATAGCCTAAGAAATTCAATCTTATCTTGATAATTCAAGATTCTGAAGATACACATTCTATTTGAGCGAGATCCCTCAGACTGGGGGTTTTTAGTGCCTGTTCTATGAGCTCTCTCTATAACAATGGGGAGCCTCTGCTGGGGAAAGCCTAAGGCCTGAGGCAAAGTAAAAGATGTAAACTGATATAAATCTTGAAATTCTGGAGTCTCAGGGAGGCCAATAATTTGAATATTATTGCGTCTGGAACGATCTTCCAGGTCGTCCAGACGCGATTGCAGATTAGTAATTTTAGAGCTCTGTTTGGATATAATATCAACTTGAACATTAGCTTGATCTTCTAGCTCAGACACTCTGTTCTCCATCTCTAACATTCTATTAGAAAATTGTTTAACCTCCAGGGATAAATTAGAAATTACTGATGAAATTGTGCCTAATTCGGCCTTTATTATTTTAAATTGTGGAGAGAATAAATCAGTTAAGTGAGAAACTAGCATCTGCGTGTCATTTGTGTTAGAAAGTGTCTCACTAGAGCTATTTAGACTAGGGTCGCCCTGTCTAGTTTTTTTATCCTTGACTTTAGCCGGCATTCTGGGTGAAGATGCTTTGGCTTGGGTTACAAATCTTTCCATAAAAGGAGAGAGGGGGGGCCAAAACAAAACCTAAAGAAAAAAAAAAAAAAAGAAAAAAAAAAAAAAAAAAGAGGGGGTGTAAGTGGAAAGGTGGAGATTATCAACTACCTGATGTGAAGAGTGAAAATAACGTGAAAAGACCAACACAGAAAAGAAAAAAAAGAAAGAAAGAAACACGAAAAAAACCAACAACCCAGAAACCAAACACTCCAAGTGCTAGTGTAACCACCTAGGGATAGTGGGGTATATAAAAAAGGAAACTAACTACTGCTTCCGATTATTGTAAGTGACCAAATTAGTGACGTGTATTGTGGTAAGTATAATATTTTCCAGAAAGGAAAAAAGGAGATTCTGGTGTATGTGTTTTAATGTATATATGAATAAATGTGATTATATAAAAAATAAAATTAAAAAAAAATTAAAAAAAAAATTACGAAGTATATCAGATGCAGAAATTCGTCACTGATACAGTTTAGCTTGGCAAATATCTTAAATACTTAGTTTTAACTGTTATATAGTATATTTTTATAACAAGCTATGTCAGAAATTCCAATGCTGATGACCAAACAGGTATTTAGCCAACTATATCTGCAATTCCAAAGATATTCTGCAAACTTAAATATGAAAGATAAACATAATACAGCCCTACAACTCCTAGAAAATAAGCAACAAAGGGTTAGTTATGGTAGTACCTTCACTTTATGTCTAACATCTATTTCTTATCTAGTTCATGCACCTTATTTATGAAAAGACGTTTTAAAGCTCTAAAACTTATTTTTAACAAAAGATCTTCCCTTCTCTGTTCTATTTCTCCTAATCCATTGGTAGCTAATAAATAGCTCTATTATAATGCACAGCCAAGGAAAAATTTTTTTTTTTTTTTCTTTCCCCTCCTTCCCCCTTTCCCCTCCTCTCTCTCTTCTCTTTATATAAACCTAAGATAATTTGCAATAGGAGAGAATACGAGGAAAAAAAAACACAAAAAGAGAGTCTTTTTGAAGAATTGATTTCTCAGCAAGTCCTTCTATAATAACGTCTTTTTACATTTCCAAGTGGTTACAACTGCCTTGATAACTTAACAGAAAGACACTATAAAACCACAGGTCTAGTAGAATTTTTATTGTTTTATGTTCATATACATGATTTAAGCGTACGTACTATTAATATACCAACACAAGGTTTACTGAGCGAAAAATCTGCATTTATTTTGCGCCACCTTAGAGGAGTTTATAGTTTTATAAACATTTGAGAAGTTTATTAAAGGTGTGCAGTATTTCTCATACTGACCCGGAGAGATAATTACACCCCCTTTTTTACATTTAAACATTAGCTACACCATGGGACATGGTATCTGTACATCTGATTGGATAAAATAATGTAATTTTGTTAGCATGTTTGTGAGGCCATACTGACTCATCATGTTTGTGTGATGAACTCTAATTGGCTGTTACTTAATGTTTCATGGGTTCATATCTTTGTAACTTACATACCTCCTAGGGGTGCTATCACTACATTTGGCATGCAGACTTTTCTTTAGAATTTATGGGAATGTAATGCGTATGTGACCCATATATAATATATGGCACCCGTTAAATATTTTTCAATTTTGTTTACATTTGACAATTTAAATATATTTTATTTAATATTCAGAAAGTAAATATTATACAGTCACATTAGGAAATGTTTATTAAAACATTTCAAAGTTTTATATTGATCAATAGATAAGTAACATTGTTCAATGTATTTTTAACTCTGTTGATAATTTCTTAGAATCCAGAATGTTAATATTGTATGTATTCCTTAGTTCTTAAATAAATATCATTGTCAAGAATTGACAGTGCTTCTTTTTTAAATGTATTTACAATCCCAACAATGCACATAGATTGTGTGCTAAGTGACAGTGTGTGAAATATTTGACTTTTCATAAATGCGAATCACGTGTTGAAAGATACGTTTACCACGCTATATTTCCCTGATGGTGAAATGCTTTATTTGTATTAAAAATAGACGTTACTTTAATAAATTAAAGGAACATAATTTTTTTTTTAAAACATTTTATTGTCATTATTTACAAAAAATCAAATAGAGCATGTATTTCTATTAAATATTCACATATACATAATTTTTAAATTTCATTCTAATGGTGTATTTATTTTTAAGGAGCAGATATGCAATACTGTGGAGTGTCAGAAGACATCTGGCTTACCATTGCAACTATGCATTGTTGGCCACCCACAGATAACAGAAAGCTCCCAGTATTGCTTTCCTGCTCATGAGCTGATGAAGATCGGTTTCTTCTACTTAGGAAACCAAGAGAATGAACCAAATGTTATTATCAAAGGTAAATGTTTGAATTGTTAAAATTTGCTGTCGGAATCATGGAAGATTAACTTTGGGTTGCATGTCCCTTTCACTATAAATGAAATAGCCATCACAAGCTATTAACAACAAAAACTAAATAGTTAACATATTTACTTTTAGAATAGTGTTGTTATCATTGATGATTGCATGTAATACACCCTGCTCTAATAGTAAATATGCATAGATAATGTATTAAGAAAATAAGATTTAGATGCAGTCATGTCTAAATATAAGAATACATATAAATATATTAGTCTAGACACCGTCAAAGGTTATATACATTTAAAGGGTCAGTCTTCACCAAATAGATATTTACTTTATTAGCCATTGCACATTTTGGCATACTTAACTCTGTTATATGAATATACATTTGACCTGTGAGATGACCTTGTATGTAAGTCTATGTAAACTGGCCACTTATCTCCCTCCTTTCATGGAGCTTGTTAATGAATCAGTACAGACTCTTAAAGGGACAATATACTATAATGTGTTTCCAATTACTCTTTTTTTATCAGCAGCAGAGCATAAAATGTATGAGATTTGCTTTTTAAGGTTTATTTGTGTATATCAATTAGCTGATTTTGTGTTTTGAAGCCACAACCAAATAAAATGTTTTGAGCTTGTAGATATAATCTGATCTCATTACTTTATCAAATTACGTACATACACATGCTTATTTATCTTATATCTGTCTGTAAACCAATGACCAATACTTAAAAATTACCATGTTATTACTTTATCTCTTCTATACCACACTGGGAGTGTAATTTCCTATGATGGTTGTGTTTACACAGCTTTACCTTAAGGCCAAAGATTCTGAATAGGTGGAGATACCACAGGCTATATCAACTATTTAAAATGCAAAAATAAGGGTGATGGAAATACTTGTAAACAATTTAATACACTACAGCAGGTAAAGTGGATAATTGTGAACAAATTGAATTTGAGAAAAATATTAGTTAACTGTCCCTTTAAATGACTCCAGTAGAGTGAACACTCTCATCATATGGCAATATGGCTAAATGTGAAAATAAACTTAGCTATAATGTTTTCTTTAAAAATCATTTAAATACCCATGTTATCTTGCAACTAACGATAACATCATAACTAAGTTATATATATTTTTAAAATATCTTACAATTTTTTTTGAAACCTGAATGATAGATATTAGAATGGGAATAGACTGTCACTTTAATCTAGCAAGTTCACCCTATACATTTCTTAAAAGTACATACATTGATCATTTAACCCCTTAAGGACCAAAGATGTACGCCGTACGTCCTCAAAAAAAAAAATACACTTAACGACCGAGGACATATGGCGTACGTTCTTGGTCTTGGAAAGCGATCCTGATCGCTTCCAGCCACTTTCTGGTTATTGAAGTGATGCCTTGATATTGATGCATCCTGCAATAACCCTCCTTGGCCATCCAATGCAGAGAGAGCCACTCTGTGGCCCTCTCTGCACCAGACATTGATGGCCAGTATCGTTAGTGGGTGGGAGCCAGTCTGGGAGGCGGGTAGGCGGCCATCGATGCATCTGCTAATGCAAGAGGTGGGCGGGATCATGGGTGGGATCGCCAGGGGTGCGCACGGATGTGCGCACGCACAGGGGGCCGGGGTGGGCGCGTGCACTGGGTGGAAGCGGGTGGGAACCGCTACACTACAGAATTTTTTTTAAATAAAGTGGGGTAAAATTACTTAAAAACAGCATCTAAGGGATCTGGGAGGGGGTTGTTCTTTGGGGGGGAATCTACACTACAGAAAAAAAAAAAAAAAAAAAAAAAGCATTTTTTTTTTATAAACTGGGTACTGGCAGAGAGCTGCCAGTACCCAAGATGGCTCCCAATAAGGTAGAGGGGGAGGGTTAGAGAGCTGTTTGGGGGGATCAGGGAGGTTGGGGGCTAAGGGGGAGATCCTACACATCAGCATATGTAAATATGCTAAAAAAATAAAAGATACCTTTTATTTTAGTACTGGCAGACTTTCTGATTTGATTTGATCGCATTTGGCGGGGAAATGGTGGCATAAAATATACCAAAATGGGCCTAGATCAATCCTTTGGGTTGTCTACTACACTACACTATAGCTAAAATTAACCCTACAAACTCCCTTCAATCTCCCTAATTAACCCCTTCACTGCTGGGCATAATACACATGTGGTGCGCAGCTGCATTTAGCTGCCTCCTAATTACCAAAACGCAAAGCTAAAGTCATATATGTCTGCTATTTCTGAACAAAGGGGATCCCAGAGAAGCTTTTACAACCATTTGTGCCATAATTGCACAAGCTGTTAGTAAATAATTTCAGTGAGAAACCTAAAATTGTGAAAAAGTGAACTTTTTTTTAAATTTGATCGCATTTGGCATGAAATATACCAAGATGGGCCTAGATCAATACTTGGGGTTGTCTACTACACTAAAGCTAAAATTAAACCTACATGCTCCCTAATTAACCCCTCCACTGCTAGGCATAATACACATGTGGTGTGCAGTAGCATTTAGTGGCCTTCTAATTACCAAAAAACAAAGCCATATATGTCTGCTATTTCTGAACAAAGGGGATCCCAGAGAGGCTTTTAAAACCATTTGTGTCATAATTGCACAAGTTGTTTGCAAATAATTTCAGTGAGAAACCTAAAGTTTGTGAAAAAATTTGTGAAAAAGTTAACTTTTTTTTTAATTTGATCTCATTTGGCGGTGAAATGGTGGCATGAAATATACCAAAATGGGCCTAGAACAATATTTTGGGATGTCTTCTAAAAAAAAATATCAAAGGATATTAAGGGATTCCTGAAAGATATCAGTGTCCCAATGTAACTAGCGCTAATTTTGAAGAAAAGTGGTTTGTAAATAGCAAAGCGCTACTTGTATTTATTGCCCTATAACTTGCAAAAAAAGCAAATAACATGTAAACATTGGGTATTTCTAAACTCAGGACAAAATGTAGTAACTATTTGGCATGAGTGTTTTTTGGTGGTTGTAGATGTGTAACAGATTTTGGCGGTCAAAGTTAGAAAAAGTGTGTTTTTTTTTCATTGTTTCCACATATTTTATATATTTGTTATAGTAAATTATAAGATATGATGAAAATAATGGTATCTTTAGAAATTCAATTTAATGGCAAGAAAAATGGTATATAATATGTGTGGGTACAGTAAATGAGTAAGTGGAAAATTACAGCTAAACACAAACACCGCAAAAATGTAAAAATAACCTTGGTCCCAAACGGATAGAAAATGCAAAAGTGCTCTGGTCATTAAGGGGTTAACAACCAGTTACAGGACTATTCTTTTTTTTCTTTTCATGTCCTTCTAATGTTAGAAGGATGTGTTTGTTAGTCTCTTACTTGATTTAATAGATTTATATATATATATATATATATATATATATATAAGATTTAAAAATATGTATTTAAATAAATAAAACAATACATAATATGTAAATATATATATTTTTAAAATAAAATACACTAACAATAACTACACATTTTTTTGTGAATTCAGCAAACTTGAAAATATGTAAGAAAAAAGAATACAAATAGTTAGAATATGAAAGCATGTTATTTCATAACACATTAATACATTTTTATCTGTAAGCCTAATAATTCTAAAGTCATCTTCTGTCTATGTTATATAAACTTTAGTGTTTGTTCTGATATTTAAGTCAGATTCAGACTGGATATCTATATATAAATAATTTGAAAGAAATAACTTTAAATTGGCTAATTAAAAGTTGACATATTAACATTTAAAATTTAGACAAATGACTGTCTAATATCCTATTTTGGGCAAATTTAGACTTGTGTGCCACTAAAAAATTAGTTTAGTTTTGAATTAGTTCAAAAATAATTTTGTTTCGGCAAATTAGTTTAGTTAAAAAAAATATTTAAATTTGTTTCGGCAAATTAGTTACATTCCGTTAAATCGGTTTCGGAACCGTTCGTTTTTTCAGGACCATTCTTATTTCATATGCATTATCCTATTCTGAAGTTAGAATAATGCATATGAAAAAATGGATCCAAAGTGCCGGCAATTGCCGAAATAAAATTATGTAAAACCACCGCTGCCACCCATTCCACCACTAAATAAAGTTATTAACCCCTAAACCACTGTCACCTCACATCACTAACACTACCTAAGCCTATTAACCCCTAAACCACTGCCCCCCCCCCCCCACATCGCCAACACTAACTAAACATATTAACCCCTAAACTGCACCTTAAAGGGGTCTTTTGTAGGGCATTGCCCTAAAGAAATCAGCTATTTTGCTAAAAAAGAAAAAAGAAACCACCCATAACATTATACTACACCCCCCACCCCACAAAACCATAAAGTGAAAACTAACCTCCCCATTGCCCTGAAAAGGGTATTTGCATGGGCACTGCCCTTAATAGGGCATTCAGCTCTTTTACTGCCCATTAAAAAAAGGCTATTCTAAAAATAAACACCCCAAAAAGAAAAAAAAAAATTACACAAAATAACAAACAAATTATCAAAAATTATAGAAATTATTTCTATTCTAATACCCTGATTAAAAAAAAAAACACACCCCAAAATAAAAGAACCCTAATCTATAATAAACTACCAATAGCACTTAAAAGAGCCTTTGTAGGGCATTGCTATAAATAAATCAGCTCTTTTGATTCAATCAGCCAAAAGGAATGCTTAAATCCTATTAGCTGATTTGAACATTTTTTTTTAAAACAAGGTATTAGAATAGGAATCATTTTTATTGTTTTGGATCATTTGGATAATTTTGTTATTTTTTTTAATGGTAGTTTTTTTTTTTTTTTTTTGTAATGGTAGTTTTTTATTTTTGTAATGTTATTTTTTTAGTTTTGTAATGTTAGGTTTTAGTGTAAGGCAGCTTAGGTTTTACTTTTATTTCACAGGTAAGTTTGCATTTATTTTTACTAGGTAGTTAGTAAATAGTTAATAACTATTTACTAACTAGTCTACCTATTTAAAATAAATACAAACTTACCTGTGAAATAAAAATAAAACCTAAGCTAGCTACAATATAACTAATAGTTATATTGTTTCTAACTTAGATTTTATTTCACAGGTAAGTTTGTATTTAGTTTTAAATAAGTATTGTTTAGTTAATAATTGTAACTTTAATTTTGGTCTATTTTAATTATGTTAAAGTTAGGTTTAGGGTTAGGTTTAGGGTTAAGGGTTAATATAGTTTTATTTATTTTGTTGTGATGTGGGGGCCAGCGGTTTAGGGGTTAATAGGTTTAGTTAGTGTGGGCAATGTTTGGGAATGGTGGTTTAGGGGTTAATAGATTTAGTTAATTTTGGGGATGTTTGGGAAAGATGGTTTAGGGGTTAATAGGTTTAGTTAGTGTCTGCAATGTTTGGGAACGGAGGTTTAGGGGTTAATAGGTTTAGTTAATATCGGCAATGTTTGGGAACGGCAGTTTAGGGGTTAATAGGTTTAGTTAGTGTCGGCGATGTCAGGGAACAGCAGTTTAGGGGTTAATCACTTTATTTGATGATTTAGTTAGTGTTGGCGATGTCAGGAAACTGCAGTTTAGAGGTTAATAAGTTTAGGTAGTGTTGGCAATGTGGGGGAGTGCAGTTTAGGCGTTAATCGGTTTATTTCATGTTGGCGATGTTTCGGAAAGGCGGTTTAGGGGTTAATAGGTTTAGTTAGTGTAGGCAATGTTGGGAAACGAGGGGTTTAGGGGTTAATAGCTTTATTTAATGATTTAGACTTAAAGTGTCGGTGATGTGCGGTTTACATTAGGAACGATGAAAAATTCTGAATATGTATAATGGATCCGAAAATTAGGAAACTAATTTATTCATTTTTGGAATTTTTTGGGATGTGCCGATTTGGAAATTCGGGCAATTGGGGAAAATTCAGCCGAAAAACGAATTCTGACGAAACAAAATGCATATGTTTAGCAAATATACATTAATTATTCAATTGTATGAGGGATATAATTGAATGTAATATTTCATGTCCCTTCAAAAACTAAAATACGTAAATGTCACTTATGAAATTATTTCAGATGAAATGTATTCCTTTATCTGTATGATCGGTCACAATCTGAGTCCTCAATAGCACAAAGTAGGGGGAATGTTTATGAAATAAATATTAATAAAATAGGACATTGTGAAAACTAATTGTTAGACATATTCAATTTATTTATCAATAATTCCACCATTATTCCTCCTATGATTTTTCTCAATAGCAAGCATTGTGCAAACTATCCTGATATATGATTTTTAAAGGTCGATTCTAGTCCAAATTTCAGTTTATCTGTTATATGTGTCACATTCATCACTTTCAAAATAGAGGATTGTGAAATACCATCTAAAAAAAGAGAAGAAACATAAGTGTTTCCCAATAGATGTATCCTGCCTCCCCCAGTCTTGTTCCAGACATTATGTACACTTACCATGTGAAGGTGTCTTTAGATGTTGTAGAAGTCAGCACAGTTGAAAGACAATGTCACAGAAATGATCACATAGGTATTCTTCACGCTCAGTCTGTAGATGAAGTGAATCTCCCTAATTGAAAATAAAGTGTAAATCAAATATCTAATAAAGTGGTTCATAGTTCTGCATCCCTCCCCCTAACACTATTTCCTAAATGTTTCTTAGCAATAGCTTAATAAGCTTATTTAGCCTCTTTTGTCTTATGTTATAACAATCAAGTGTGAAGCTGAGTCACATAAATTGTGCATACTCAACCTCTGATGTATAACTTTGTCAATTTGATGTGCTTCAGAGTATCCCTTTATCTGTGGCATTCGTCTTTTCAGACTATTTAAAATCTAATAATGTCTAAAATGAATAATACATGTAAACTTACTGTGTGCCATATGATGGATCAGTGACCAAAATCAACCCCCACCAGTCTTGGTCCATGCATTGTGTACACTTACAATGTGAAGGTGTCTTTAGATGTTGTAGAAGTCAGCACAGTTGAAAGACAATGCCACAGGACATGATCATATTGGTACTCTTCACTTTCAGTCTGTAGATGAAGTAAATCAACCTAAAAAAAATAAAGTGTAAATCAAATATCTAATAAAGTGGTACCTAGTTCTGCATCCCTCCCCCTAACACTAACTATTTCCTAAATGTTTCTTAGCAATAGCTTAATAAGTGTATGTAGCCTCTTTTGTGTTATGTTATAACAATCAAGTGTGAAGCTGAGTCACATACATTGTGCATACTCCACCTCTGATGTATGACTTTGTCAATTTGATGTGCTTCAGAGTATCCCTTTATCTGTGGCATTCATCCTTTCAGACTATTTAAAATCTAATAATGTCTAAAATGAATAATACATGTAAACTTACTGTGTGCCATATGATGGATCAGTGACCAAAATCAACCCCCCACCAGTCTTGGTCCATGCATTGTGTATACTTACCATCTGATGTTGTCTTTAAAAAATAGGTGGCAAAGTCATCACAGAAACCAATGCCAGAGACATATGATGTATAATTTACCTATGATTATAAAATATATATTAGATTTTGATATAGTAATTTCTGGAACAATCATGTTTGCACGATTCTACTTTCATATTACTAAAAGTGTCACATTTTTGCAATGCTCCTATATAACTTATAGTATTTACCTTCTGAAGTGGTTTTTAATGATTTTGTCTCTGACATTGACCCCCTCATCCCGAGATGGCCCCTCTACAACTTTGTCATCCTCCTCATCTCTTTGTAGGGCTACGGGCACCTGGACATCCTGCAGCATCCTGCATGTTGAGCTATGCTATGAAGCACATTGCAGACTATAATGATCTTCACCATTTTCTTAGGGCTTTATTGGAGGGCTCCTCCAGACCTATCCAGACATCAAAAGCACATTTTGAGGAGCCCAAACATCCATTCAACTACAGCCCTAGTTCACTTGTGCGCCCGATTGTAGTGCTCCTGTGCCTCATTGGTGGGGTAAAGTAGAGGCGTAATGAGCTAATTCCGGCTAATGTAATCCAAATCACCTATAAATAATTAACATTATTAAATGTCAATATTATAAATATATGATAAATAATAAGATGAAAAAATACATTTAAGAAAGAAAAATAAAATGATACAATGCATTTGTGTTTACGAAAATCGCATAAACTCTATGAAATTAAAAGGAGGGTTAAACGTTTACATAACCTAGCTAAAATGTCTATATGCAATAAACTTTAATGCTCTGCTAGTCACTTTGAAAGACTCTGTAAAATCAGCAGTGCTAAACTGTCATCTACGTCAGTTATGCTTAAAGAACTACACCGTCACTTTAAAAGTATTGTCAAGGATATGACCTGCTACATATCTGTTTATATTATTATTATTATCATTTATTTGTATAGTTATTATTATCATTTATTTGTATAGTGCCGCCAAATTCTGTAGCGCTTATATAAACCTAGACATTTGCTGAAAAAGACAAGTAAATGGTTAAACCTCATTCTATATCTGCACATTTTAGCTATGGCCTGCTACATATCTGTTTATATAAACCTAGACATTTGCTGAAAGAGACAAGTAAATGGTTAAACCTAATTCTATATCTTCACATTTTAGCTATGACCTGCTACATATCTGTTTTGAGCTAAACCTATACATTTGCTGAAAGAGACAAGTAAATGGTTAAACAACATTCTATATCTGCACATTTAAGCTATGACCTGCTACATATCTGTTTTGAGCTAAACCTAGATATTTGCTGAAAGACAATTAAGTGGTTAAACAACATTCTATGTCTGCACATTTTGCACATTACACAAACAAAACTGTTTGAGAACATTACAGTGGCAATTGTCTAACTTCTTAACCATGCTGTGCACAAGTACTCACCAACGAGCCACCCATGGGGAAACTGTCTGTCCTCAAACTGTTGCCACAGTGAGCACTGCCTGAGGATATGGACATCGTGACTATCGCTCCCGAAATTCGCAAGCACGTTCATAATATCTGTGCATCGCAACTGAACTGCACGTTCAAACTATGAAAGTGTTCGCAATTTCAGAAAGGACCCTCTTCTGCTAGAGTCCACAGAGCAATATGGGTGCAATCTATTGCTCCCAAAACATTCAGCATTTCAGCTATTCCATAGAATTCCCTCTTGAGGTGTCTCTGATAGTCCTCATTTTGAGGGAATCCTACTAAAAGCCTTCAAATGTTTTCATGGCATTCAGAAACTTTAAAAAAAACCACAGAGAAGGTGCCTTGAGACATACCGGACAAGTAACACTCTGCGGATTGAAAGCTTCCGTACACCAGGACATGTATACAGCAAAGCATCTTGGACATGCCAAGGATTGCAGTGATTATACATCTGCATGGCTCCAGATAAGGTCTTAGTACATTGTACATGTTCAATAGCTGCTGCCTATTTAGCCGATACGTGTCAAAAACCTCGGCATCACTCATGTTATCCAAGGTGAGCCTCACTCTGTGAACAGGAGGAGCCCTAATCCTCAGGCATTCCACATGCTCCTTTTCGAACTGCCGGGCACCCCTGAGTCTGTTGTACATAATTTGTCCAACAGCACCAACACAATCTAACTGGGGGTTGTCCATATTTGCAGAGTCAAGCAGCACAAGCCAAAAAGCAGAGCAAATAAGACATGAGTAACAAGGTATTCAAACATACAAAAGCAATCTGATACAATTTTGGTCATAAGGGACGTATTGACCATGGTGTTTGGGTGACTTATAGTTCAAAATGTCCAATGGTAGCATGTTCGAAAATGATTGCTGATTGTATACACTTAATTGTATCTGAGAGGCACAAATGCTTTCAAAGTGCGTGTTTTTTTTTTTTTTGTTTGTTGACATTTTGTTTTTCTTCATTAAATTATAATGTGAAAGTGTTATAGTGTAAAATATAACAAACACAGTGTATCTTCGTAATTTTTGTTCATATGCGTAACAAAATTGCAGTTATATTAAAAAACACAAGTCCACGCTAACATGATTCAAAGTGCATACTTGTCTATAATGTGTGCATAGACATGGCATAGAATCTGATTGAGCAATGTTGCTGCAATATTGTTGCAAAACAATAAAGTAACGGCTGACATATATAATATTATATATATAAAAGTGATCAGCGACATTTCAATATTTTACGTGTACCATTGAAATCACAATAATAATGAAGATCTTCCAAACCTCATGTAATGTAAAATTGAGTGAGAAACTGATTAGGAGGCAGTAAAGTCTTAATGCTATACTCTGTATTGTTGAAGTTTAGAATGATGTCATCATATTAGCTATATGCCTGTCTACTTTCCAAATCTTGTTCTACTTTGAAACATTATTATTGTGTGATGATTAAAAAGATAAATATGTGTTTTGTTGTTGTGCGATGTGTGTAATGTACATATATGTATGTATTGTGATTTATCTTTCATGATTCAGACAGAAAATACAATTTTAAACAACATTCCAATATACTTCTATGATCTAAATAGCTTCATTGTTTCTATATACTTTGATGAAGAAATAGCAATGCACATGGGTGAGCCAATCACCCAAGGCATCTATGTGCAGCCTCCAATCATCATCTACTGAGCATATCTAGGTATGCTGTTCATCAAAGGATATGAAGATAATAAATCACATTAAATAATATAAGTAAATGAGAAAACTGTTTAAAATTGCATACTCTTTCTGAATCATGAAATATAAAAATGGTGTTTTATGTTCCTTTAAAAATTTGTTAATTCTTGAAAATGATTTCCTATTTGTGATGATACAATTGATCGTGATTTATATTTCAATTAGCATGCTGGTATATATGACGCCATATGACACTGCATGCTGGTATATATGACACCACATGTTTTTTGGTACATGAATGTGGTGTCATATATACCAGCATGCTAAATGAAATACGGCAATTTACTGATCTAAGTATTAGGATTACTCACATATTAATTACTTTATATTCTGTTCTATGATTTAGTTCATAGACTAATGTTTGTTGCCTGTATTTGAATTAATAGGTGTGACTTTATGATTTAATTGTATAAGGAATAATAAATACTATCTCTTTTTTCTGAACCTACTTGGAGTATTTTGTGAATTTTTACACTACAATACAATTAATGTATTTTAGAGTTTATTATTAGTCTGTGCTGGATTGGCCCAGCTAGTTCTTTCTCTTACATAATCTATATATATATATATATATATATATATATATATATATATATATATATATATATATATACGGTATATAAATACATATATACGGTATATAAATACATATATTCAAAATTATTACACATACTGTAAATAATCCATAGAATATATATATATATTTCTAAATATATATTGAGAAAAAAAAATTATATATATATATATATATATATATATATAATGAAAAAATAATTGTCCTGTATGTGAAGAACATTAAAATATGAAATATTAATAACTCATGTCGGATAGGCATGCGAGCGATAGGTGTTTTTGTTCTGCGCTCTTCATTGAAGTGTATGGGGAGAATAAGTTAATGTGGCTGCTATAGCAGAAGTCCTTTGGTTAGTGGGAATTGGGTTTACTTTTAACTTGTAATATGCACAATATCCGGGTGTGCAAAAAGATTACTTATAACGAAGTAAAGCTTGAGCGGAACACTAAATATCGTGCCACTTGTAATATAGCTCATATTGTGACAAAGACCTTTAATACTATCTACTGTTTATAGGTGCGCTTATGCAAAATCTAATTAAACAGTGCTACTTTAAATATAATGTAACAATAAAATCAAATATAAACAAATAAAAACAAGAAAATCAATTGTATAAAATAGTAAATGTGTAGGGGGGTAGTTATCAACGTGTCAACTTTCCTGCCTTCGCCGGCCCAATACGCCCGCCTAAGCTCTCCTACCATCGCCGCCGCGGACCTGAAAAATTTCGCCTGTTATCAAATAAAGCTGTCAAAAAGCCGCGGGACGATGAGCAGCGGACTGTGAGAGTTATCACTCATCCGATCTCGCTGCTCTTCGGCTTTTTCCCAGCTTTATTGCTAACCTGTCACTAAGCACTCACACTAACTACACTGTTCTACCCCCTATACCGGCGCCCCCGGAGCACCCCGCAACTAAATAAAGTTATTAAACCCTAAACCGCCGCTCCTAGACCCTGCCGCAACTCTTATAAATGTATTAACCCCTAAACCGCCGCTCCTAGACCCTGCCGCAACTCTGATAAATGTATTAACCCCTAAACTGCCGCTACCGGACACCGCTGCCACCTACATTATACCTATTAACCCCTATCCTGCCCCCCCTACACCGTCGCCCTCTATAATAAAGTTATTAACCCCTATCCTGCCCCCCACTACACCACCGCCACTGTAATAAATTTATTAACCCCTAAACCTAAGTCTAACACTAACCCTAACACCCCCCTAACTTAAATATTAATTAAATAAATCTAAATAATATTTCTATTATGAACTAAATTAATCCTATTTAAAACTAAATACTTACCTTTAAAATAAACTATAGCTACAATATAAATAATAATTATATTGTAGCTATCTTAGGATTTATTTTTATTTTACAGGCAAATTTAAATTTATTTTAACTAGGTACAATAGCTATTAAATAGTTATTAACTATTTAATAGCTACCTAGCTAAAATAAAGAGAAATTTACCTGTAAAATAAAAACTAACCTAAGTTACAATTACACCTAACACTACACTATACTTTAATAAATTATTCCTATTTAAAACTAAATACTTACCTTTAAAATAAACCCTAATATAGCTACAATATAAATAATAATTATATTGTAGCTATCTTAGGATTTATTTTTATTTTACAGGTAACTTTGTATTTATTTTAGCTAGTTAGAATAGTTATTAAATAGTTATTAACTATTTAATAACTACCTAGCTAAAAGAAATACAAAATTACCTGTAAAATAAATCCTAACCAAAGTTACAATTAAACCTAACACTACACTATCATTAAATAAATTAAATAAATTACCTACAAATAACTACCATTAAATACAATTACATAAACTAAATTACAAAAAATAAAAAAAGCTAAGTTACAAAAAATAAAAAAAATAGGTTGCAAACATTTTAAAAATATTACAACAATTTTAAGCTACTTACACCTAATCTAAGCCCCCTAATAAAATAACAAACCACCCCAAAATAAAAAAATGCCCTACCCTATTCTAAATTAAAAAAGTTCAAAGCTCTTTTACCTTACCAGCCCTTAAAAGGGCCATTTGTGGGGCATGCTCTAAAGAATTCAGCTCTTTTGCCTGTAAAAGAAAAATACAACCCCCCCAACATTAAAACCCACCACCCACATACCCCTAATCTAACCCAAACCCCCCTTAAAATAACCTAACACTAATCCCCTGAAGATCATCCTACCTTTGGTCGTCTTCACTCAGCCGAGCCACCGATGGAACTGAAGAGGAGACCCGGACCGGCAGAAGTGATCCTCCAAGCGGCGCTGAAGAAATCTTCCATCCGATAAAGTGATCCTCCAAGCGGCGCTGAAAAAGTCTTCCATCCGCGTGATGTCATCTTCCAAGAGGCGCTGAAGAAGTCTTCTATCCAGGCGATGTCATCTTCCAAGCTGGGCCTTGAATCTTCATCCCGCCGACACTGAACATCCTTCTTTACTGACGGACTACAGACGAATGAAGGCTCCTTTAAGGGACGTCATCCAAGATGGCGTCCCTTCAATTCTGATTGGCTGATAAGATTCTATCAGCCAATCGGAATTAAGGTAGGAAAAATCTGGTTGGCTGATTGAATCAGCCAATCAGATTCAAGTTCAATCCGATTGGCTGATCCAATCAGCCAATCAGATTGAGCTCGCATTCTATTAGCTGATCGAAACAGAGAGAAACAAGAGAAATATTATTTAGATTTATTTAACTAATATTTAAGTTAGGGGGGTGTTAGGGTTAGTGTTAGACTTAGGTTTAGGGGTTAATAATTTTATTACTGTGGCCTATTTATTATAGCTGGCGACGGTGTAGGGGGGGCAGGATAGGGGTTTATAAATTTATTATAGGTGGCGACGGTGTAGGGGGGCAGGATAGGGGTTAATAAATGTATTATAGGTGGTGACTGTGTAGGGGGGGCAGGATAGGGGTTAATAAAGTTAATATAGGTTGTGGAGGGTTCAGGGAGTGGCGGTTTAGGGGTTAAACTATTTAATTATTTGCGGCAAGGTGCGGGATCAGCAGGGTAGGGGTTAATAACTTTATTATAGAGTGCGACGGTATAGGGGGGGCAGGATAGGGGTTACTAGGTATAATGTAGGTGGCGGTGGGCTCCGGGAGTGGTGGTTTAGGGGTTAAGACATTTATTATAGTTGCGGTTGGCTCCGGGAGCAGCGGTTTAGGGGTTAATATGTATAGAGTAGCTTGCGGTGGGCTCCGGGAGCGGCGGTTTAGGGGGTAATACATTTATTTAGTTGCGGTGGTGTAGGGGGGACAGATTAGTGGTGTTTAGACTCGGGGTACTTGTTAGGGTGTTAGGTGTAGACAGCTCCCATAGGAATCAATGGAATGTCTGGCAGCAGCGAACTTGTACTTTCGCTATGGTCAGACTCCCATTGATTCCTATGGGATCCGCCGCCTCCAGGGTAGCGGTTTGAAAACCAGGTACGCTGGGCCTTAAAAGTGCTAAAAGTAAAAGTACCTGCTAGTTTTTTGATAACTAGCAAAAGTAGTCAGATTGTGCCGAACTTGTGTGCGGAACATCTGGAGTGACGTAAGAATCGATCTGTGTCGGACTGAGTCCGGCGGATCGAAGCTTACGTCACTAAATTCTACTTTTGCCGGGATCTAGCCTTTGATAACTAAGGCGAATCAGCCTCGCCACAAATACGCTGCAGAATTCCAGCGTATTTGAGGTTGACGGGTGATAACTAGGCCTAGTAGAGTCACTTGTGGATCACTTAATAGTGAATGTTTGAATGTCTCTTGTGTTCTTCAGATAAAGTCTTGTTTGGAGATACAAAAGCAGACACCTCCCAAGTGGTATAAGGAAAAGAAAAAAGCAGGCAGTGCTTCAGGAGTGAAATGGCCAATCACTTAATGGTTGAATGGCCAATCACTTAACTTAGAAATATTTACAATCCTCTCCATATCCCTCCCCTTCAATTAAAATTGGCGCTAAATGGCCTTGAATTTATCGTAATGCACAACACAATACTAATTTAGTGTCGCCTAATAATAACCAAATTTGTGTAAATATAATAAAAGGATACACTAGGAAACATACGATTGATCAAAGGTGTTTGCTTGACCGTATATCTAAATTGGTTGGTTGTAGTTCAAATCACATGATGTGATATCTACAGAGTGTAGATACGTCACTTGAAGTGATCAATGTAATTGGTCAGATTGGCAATCACGTGAGCGGGACAATAACCCTCAGATGTTCATTCATAAAATTGCACCTCTATAATTAATTTTTTCAAATCTGCAACTCCCACAATCGGCAGAATAAACAATGCCGAAGATTGTATTCCTAAGATAAGTAAACATCAGTATTTGATAAAAAGTAATAATTGTTGCTCATGTACGGCTAGATTTAGAGTTTTGTCGGTAAGGACCCGCGTAGCTAACGCCGGCTTTTTTCTAGCCGCACCATAAAAATAACTCTGGTATTGAGAGTCCACATAAAGGCTGCGTTAGGCTCCAAAAAAGGAGCGTAGAGCATTTTTAACGCAGCTTCAACTCTCAATACCAGAGTTGCTTACGCAAGCGGCCAGCCTCAAAAACGTGCTTGTGCACGATTCCCCCATAGAAAACAATGGGGCTGTTTGAGCTGAAAAAAAACCTAACACCTGCAAAAAAGCCTCCTAACGCAGCTCCTAACGCAGCCCCATTGTTGTCTATGGGAAAACACTTCCTACGTCTGCACCTAACACTCTAACATGTACCCCGAGTCTAAACACCCCTAACCTTACACTTATTAACCCCTAATCTGCTGCCCCCGCTATCGCTGACCCCTGCATATTATTATTTACCCCTAATCTGCCGTTCCGTAAACCGCCGCTACCTACATTATCCCTATGTACCCCTAATCTGCTGCCCTAACATCGCCGACCCCTATATTATATTTATTAACCTCTAATCTGCCGCCCCCAACGTCGCCTCCACCTAACTACACTTATTAACCCCTAATCTGCCGAGCGGACCTGAGCGCTACTATAATAAATGTATTAACCCCCTAATCCACCGCACTAACCCTATAATAAATAGTATTAACCCCTAATCTGCCCTCCCTAACATCGCCAAAACCTAACTTCAATTATTAACCCCTAATCTGCCGACTGGAGCTCACTGCTATTCTAATAAATGTATTAACCCCTAAAACTAAGTCTAACCCTAACACTAACACCCCCCTAAGTTAAATATAATTTTAATCTAACGAAATTAATTAACTCTTATTAAATAAATTATTCCTATTTAAAGCTAAATACTTACCTGTAAAATAAATCCTAATATAGATACAATATAAATTATAATTACATTGTAGCTATTTTAGGATTAATATTTATTTTACAGGCAACTTTGTAATTATTTTAACCAGGTACAATAGCTATTAAATAGTTAAGAACTATTTAATAGTTACCTAGTTAAAATAATTACAAAATTACCTGTAAAATAAATCCTAACCTAAGTTACAATTAAACCTAACACTATACTATCATGAAATTAATTAAATAAAATACCTACAATTACCTACAATTGAACCTAACACTACACTATCAATACATTAATTAAATACAATATCTACAAATAACTACAATGAAATAAACTAACTAAAGTACAAAAAATAAAAAAGAACTAAGTTACAAAAAATAAAAAAATATTTACAAACATAAGAAAAATATTACAACAATTTTAAACTAATTACACCTACTCTAAGCCCCCTAATAAAATAACAAAGCCCCCCAAAATAAAAAATGCCCTACCCTATTCTAAATTACTAAAGTTAAAAGCTCTTTTACCTTACCAGCCCTGAACAGGGCCCTTTGCGGGGCATGCCCCAAGAAGTTCAGCTCTTTTGCCTGTAAAAAAAACATACAATACCCCCCCAACATTACAACCCACCACCCACATACCCCTAATCTAACCCAAACCCCCCTTAAATAAACCTAACACTAAGCCCCTGAAGATCATCCTACCTTGTCTTCACCATACCAGGTTCACCGATCCGTCCTGAAGAGCTCCTCCGATGTCCTGATCCAAGCCCAAGCGGGGGGCTGAATATGTCCATGATCCGGTAGAAGTCTTCATCCAAGCGGGGCAGAAGAGGTCTTCCATCCGATTGAAGTCTTCATCCAGGCGGCATCTTCTATCGACATCCATCTGGAGCGGAGCGGCAGCATCCGGAAGACCTCAGACGCGGAACATCCATCCTGGCCGACGACTGAACGACGAATGACGGTTCCTTTAAATGACGTCATCCAAGATGGCGTCCCTCGAATTCCTATTGGCTGATAGGTTTCTATCAGCCAATCGGAATTAAGGTATGAATATTCTGATTGGCTGATGGAATCTGCCAATCAGAATCAAGTTCAATCCAATTGGCTATTTGCGTATTTGAGGTTGACGGCTTGATAACTAGGCTTAGTAGACTCACTTGTGGATCACTTAATAGTGAATGTTTGAATGTCTCTTGTGTTCTTCAGATAAAGTCTTGTTTGGAGATACAAAAGCAGATACCTCCCAAGTGGTATAAGGAAAAGAAAAAAGCAGGCAGTGCTTCAGGAGTGAAATGGCCAATCACTTAATGGTAATCCTAAAAACAAGCAAAAAGAAGGCGCCCATGGCATAAAATATTTAAATAGAAACTGAGGGATAAATATGTGAATAAAATGCACTCACATTTAATAAAGCACTATCAAGTGCTGTACTGGCAGACCAGATATTTCAGAGTAGTCTGGCTAACTCTCCCCCCATTTCAGGACTCAGATGTGAGCTATCTCTTCCTTTACATAAATTAAAAAGAACATCCATAGTGTAGTATGTTCATAAAACACATGAAATACTGGGTATATAGATTGCACTCACATTTGGTGAAGCACTACCAAGTGCTGTATTTGCAGGCCAGATATTCAAGAGTATTCTGGCTAACTCTCGCCCTGTATTAGGAACCAGGTACACAGTCTCCTTTCCCTCAGGTAAAAAAGGATAAAAAAAGAAAAAGGGTAATACCGGTTATGTGAACCGCATCAATACGCCAATAAAAAGAGTGTATAAAATAGGTTTGATAAAAATAATGTTTTATTATATCAAAACACATGCACAGTGACGCGTTTCTCAGTTGATACACTGTTTCATCAGGCTGATATTATTATAATACATTTGTGAAACCTTTTATATACATAGGATCCAATCAAACATGTTAGAAATATTTACAATCCTCTCCATATCCCTCCCCTTCAATTAAAATTGGCGCTAAATGGCCTTGAATTTATCGTAATGCACAACACAATTCTAATTTAGTGTCTCCTAATAATAACCAAATTTGTGTAAATATAATAAAAGGATACACTAGGAAACATACGATTGATCAAAGGTGTTTGCTTGACCGTATATCTAAATTGGTTGGTTGTAGTTCAAATCACATGATGTGATACCTACAGAGTGTAGATACGTCACTTGAAGTGATCAATGTAATTGGTCAGATTGGCAATCACGTGAGCGGGACAATAACCCTCAGATGTTCATTCATAAAATTGCACCTCTATAATTAATTTTTTCAAATCTGCAACTCCCACAATCGGCAGAATAAATAATGCCGAAGATTGTATTCCTAAAATAAGTAAACATCAGTATTTGATAAAAAGTAATAATTGTTGTTCATGTATGGCTAGATTTAGAGTTTTGTCGGTAAGGACCCGCGTAGCTAACACCGGCTTTTTTCTAGCCGCACCATAAAAATAACTCTGGTATTGAGATTCCACATAAAGGCTGCGTTAGGCTCCAAAAAAGGAGCGTAGAGCATTTTTAACGCAGCTTCAACTCTCGATACCAGAGTTGCTTACGCAAGCGGCCAGCCTAAAAAACGTGCTTGTGCACGATTCCCCCATAGAAAACAATGGGGCTGTTTGAGCTGAAAAAAAACCTAACACCTGCAAAAAAGCCGCGTTCAGCTCCTAACGCAGCCCCATTGTTGTCTATGGGGAAACACTTCCTACGTCTGCACTTAACACTCTAACATGTACCCCGAGTCTAAACACCCCTAACCTTACACTTATTAACCCCTAATCTGCTGCCCCCGCTATCGCTGACCCCTGCATATTATTATTAACCCCTAATCTGCCGTTCCGTAAACCGCCGCTACCTACATTATCCCTATGTACCCCTAATCTGCTGCTCTAACATCGCCGACCCCTATATTATATTTATTAACCTCTAATCTGCCGCCCCCAACGTCGCCTCCACCTAACTACACTTATTAACCCCTAATCTGCCGAGCGGACCTGAGCGCTACTATAATAAATGTATTAACCCCTAATCAGCCAATCGGATTGAACTTGATTCTGATTGGCTGATTCCATCAGCCAATCAGAATATTCCTACCTTAATTCCGATTGGCTGATAGAATCCTATCAGCCAATCAGAATTCGAGGGACGCCATCTTGGATGACGTCATTTAAAGGAACCGTCATTCGTCGTTCAGTAGTCGGCCAGGATGGATGTTCCGCGTCGGAGGTCTTCAGGATGCTGCCGCTCCGCTCCAGATGGATGTCGATAGAAGATGCCGCCTGGATGAAGACTTCAATCGGATGGAAGACATCTTCTGCCCCGCTTGGATGAAGACTTCAATTGGATGGAAGACCTCTTCTGCCCCGCTTGGATGAAGACTTCTACCGGATCATGGACATCTTCAGCCCCCCGCTTGTGCTTTGATCAGGACATCGGAGGAGCTTTTCAGGACGGATCGGTGAACCTGGTATGGTGAAGACAAGGTAGGATGATCTTCAGGGGCTTAGTGTTAGGTTATTTAAGGGGGGTTTGGGTTATATTAGGGGTATGTGGGTGGTGGGTTGTAATGTTGGGGGGGTATTGTATGTTTTTTTTTACAGGCAAAAGAGCTGAACTTCTTGGGGCATGCCCCGCAAAGGGCCCTGTTCAGGACTGGTAAGGTAAAAGAGCTTTTAACTTTAGTAATTTAGAATAGGGTAGGGCATTTTTTATTTTGGGGGGCTTTGTTATTTTATTAGGGGGCTTAGAGTAGGTGTAATTAGTTTAAAATTGTTGTAATATTTTTCTTATGTTTGTAAATATTTATTTGTAGATATTGTATTTAATTAATGTATTGATAGTGTAGTGTTAGGTTTAATTGTAGGTAATTGTAGGTATTTTATTTAATTAATTTAATGATAGTATAGTGTTAGGTTTAATTGTAACTTAGGTTAGGATTTATTTTACAGGTAATGTTGTAATTATTTTAACTAGGTAACTGTTAAATAGTTCTTAACTATTTAATAGCTATTGTACCTGGTTAAAATAATTACAAAGTTGCCTGTAAAATAAATATTAATCCTAAAATAGCTACAATGTAATTATAATTTATATTGTAGCTATATTAGGATTTATTTTACAGGTAAGTATTTAGCTTTAAATAGGAATAATTTATTTAATAAGAGTTAATTAATTTCGTTAGATTAAAATTATATTTAATTTAGGGGGGTGTTAGAGTTAGGGTTAGACTTAGCTTTAGGGGTTAATACATTTATTAGAATAGCGGTGAGCTCCGGTCGGCAGATTAGGGGTTAATAATTGAAGTTAGGTGTCGGCGATGTTAGGGAGGGCAGATTAGGGGTTAATACTATTTATTATAGGGTTAGTGAGGCGGATTAGGGGTTAATAACTTTATTATAGTAGCGGTGCGGTCCGCTTGGCAGATTAGGGGTTAATAAGTGTAGGCAGGTGGAGGCGACGTTGAGGGGGGCAGATTAGGGGTTAATAAATATAATATAGGGGTCAGCGGTGTTAGGGGCAGCAGATTAGGGGTACATAAGGATAACGTAGGTGGCGGCGCTTTGCGGTCGGCAGATTAGGGGTTAATAAGTGTAGGTAGCTGGCGGCGACGTTGTGGGGAGCAGATTAGGGGTTAATAAATATAATATAGGGGTCGGCGGTGTTAGGGGCAGCAGATTAGGGGTACATAAGGATAACTTAGTTGGCGGTCGGCAGATTAGGGGTTAAAAAAATTTAATCGAGTTGCGGCGATGTGGGGGGACCTCGGTTTAGGGGTACATAGGTAGTTTATGGGTGTTAGTGTACTTTAGAGTACAGTAGTTAAGAGCTTTATAAACCGGCGTTAGCCCAGAAAGCTCTTAACTACTGACTTTTTTCCTGCGGCTGGAGTTTTGTCGTTAGATTTCTAACGCTCACTTCAGCCACGACTCTAAATACCGGAGTTAGAAAAATCCCATTGAAAAGATAGGATACGCAATTGACGTAAGGGGATCTGCGGTATGGAAAAGTCGCGGCTGAAAAGTGAGCGTTAGACCCTTTTTTGAGTGACTCCAAATACCGGAGGTAGCCTAAAACCAGCGTTAGGAGCCTCTAACGCTGGTTTTCACCGCTAACGCCAAACTCCAAATCTAGGCCGTAGGAAGTAATCTATGTAAATCGATTACTAATTCCAACCCGTGAACAGCCATTAGTGTCAAAAAAATTGTCAATGCGGTCTTAGCTCTCTATCAACAAACATATACTAATGAAAAGATTGATCATGGGGCAAATGCCCCGAGCCTACAACAGATATTAATAAGTGGTAACTGGACCATAGAACAAGCCACTGAGCTGTTGTTCTTTCCTGGCAGATGACTTCTCTTTCTGTATGTATTTGTACTATGACACTGGGAAAAGTCTCCCTAAGGGTGAAGGGGTAAACTTGCCCAATATGGCTGCACCTCACTGATGAGGCCCAAAGAAAGTCAAAATGATTGTCTGGAGTTGCCATTTCTTTATTCAGAGGAAAATTGCATGGTATTTTGGGGCTGGAATGACCTTGTTAGGCAGGATCAGACTGATGTGCTTTATGAAAGTTCTCCTCAGTAAAAAGCACAATTGAGCTAAAGAAGCTGTAACCGGGCCATAAAACAAACCACTGAGCTGTTCTTAATTTCAAGTAAATTGCTTCACTTTCTGTATATATTTGATATTTATGAAACAGCGGTTTGGAGTTGGTGGATGAAAATCACCAGGGTGATTGACAAGCCCTACTCTTTTTTTTACATTTAAATTTTTTATTTAGGTATAATATAAACTTGGTACAGAAAGAAATAGTACAGTGTTAATCCAGTAACAAAGGATCATAAGGAAAGGTTATACGCAGATAACCTGAGGCAAATTACACAGTAAAGTTTCGATCTTTGAATTGTGATATTACAGACCATTTACTTGGTACTATTGTCAAAGGGAAAGAGATAATAAATATATCTGCTGTTATATAGCATATGGGTTAGTATGGGGGAAAAGTATGCAGCAGATAATGTGTGTAGTAGAACGATACAAGGAGACAAAAACCAAAAACAAACCTTAAGTACCATAACTGGATTGTTAGTTAAATAGCAGAGCGGATATATGATGCTAAAACCTCATTTTTTTTATATTAATTAGTGAGATATGTGAAGGGTGTGTATTATTGAGAAAGCACAGATATACCCACCATGTGAAAGGGAGCAACCTTAGGTATACTAAATAAAGAGTGGTGTATTAAACTAGAGGGTGAGAGTTAAATGAGTAAATTTCACACCTGTCAGTATGAATTGATATTATTTATTGAGGGGGGGGGGAATCAGCGGGCAAGAGCCGCTCAGAATTGGGGGTATAGGGGGAAGGGAGAGATAAGTGAGATAATGCGTTAGCTTAATCTTAAGGACACTGCTTATATTATTTTGAACTAATGTTCGGACTTATATGTATTGAGACTCTGCCTCGGTGTTGCAGTCAATTATCTTACGTAGCTCCATGGGTCGCCATGTGTGCTAATCTTGACGTGGGGTGGAGTGAATGCTCTGAGCAAATTAGTAATACAGCTGTCAGTTGGGGAAAGAAGAATGTATGCGGGGATGTAGAGATCAATCCTATATACAAAGACCGTTTGAGGGGTACAAAGTAAAAAGTTCAAGCGCCAATGGAGCCTGGCTGCCACCTATTCACCCCGAGTAAGGATTCCTATCTAAATACTATACAGAGCTGTCAGTCTTTCCAGTGCTGCCCCTAAGATTTACTACGCTGCCTCGGCCACCGGCAGCTTTAATATTGAGGTTACTGAGAAAAGTGCATAGGGCAGTAATACTAGCTAAACTTAACTGTAGTAATAGGCTTAATGGATGTAGAGGAATCTGGGGGTATGGTTAGAGGGCTTATAAGTAGGATGGTAATAGATGGTATTAGGAGGAATGTTATGGGTTATATGTTGAATAAACTTCCAGTAAAGATAATTCCACATGAGGTTAATGTGGCTCCTAAAAAGCAATCTACAAATGACCAGAGACTACCCCATGAGCTGTATGACATGGAAGGTGAATGTGGGGTGGGGGGGGGACCTTGATGAGTTTGATTTGCAGCAACAACAAAACAGAGAAAAGGGGGTTCAATTGGTGGTGAGAGATTGCTTGGTGGTTGGTGGGATTAATAAAAGGAAAAAGAAAGAAGAGAAAAAAAGAAATCCATGATACAGAAGAAAATAGATAAATAAAAGGTGGATAATACAGAGATGTGTCTAATTAGAGGGTCAAGTCAATTAGGCCACTAACATGAATATGTACACTCAAGGTATCCCTATTGTAAGCTAGGGGCTGTAAGCTAGGGGTATAATTGAGACTAAATTAAGACTAAATATTATTACAATATCTGTGAATGCTAAGCAAAGTGTGCAAATAAGCCAAGCAGAAAATGAGAATACAACCTAAATATATAAACAACGAAGTAAACTATTATAACATTGGTATAGGGATATTATAGATGAGGGTCCGATGGTGATAGTCAGAATCTAGCCGACACCTAACCTGTAAGGAGGCAGCACCTTAGAGGGAGTAGTCCCCAGCAGTCCTGTATTTGTCCATTTTCCACCAGGTATAATCGTGGAGGAGTGGGCTGCGGTTCTAGGAAAGTGTGCGGACATGTGAAGCTTCTTCTCTCCATTAGCAAGGAAGCATGTCAACGCTATCTTCCGTCGCTTGTGTCGAGCAGGCATGGCAGGGATCTCAAGGCCATAGTGGAGCTCTCGTGAGAACAAAAGTAAAAGTTCCTCTGACGGAGTGTTTCCGCAACGGTCGGAGAAGATTGTGCCGGCATTAGGGTCTGTATAACTTACAAGTTGGAGTTCAGCTCCCACCAAGGGGCCATGGTAGTCCTTTGTATCTGAGTATCTTGTCTGCCGGGTTATAGAGGGAGACCGCTCTTGCTGCGTCTCACAGTTATAGGGAGGAGATGAGTTCAGTGGCAGCTGTTTCGCTAGCTCTAAAAGAGCCAGCAAACTCCGCCTGAGATCCGCAAATGAGTCATCTAGACACACTAGGGTGCTACATTCTTCTTCCATTAGTGAACCCATGGTGCAGCAAGTTGCATGCAACCCAAAAGGCTGTTCTCTGAGTGTTTGGCAGCGGGAAAAAAAAGGATATTCCAGATGGCTTCCTGAGTGTCCGGGTAGAGGGTGGGGGTTCCGTGGCCCTGATCTAGGTATATATCACCATATCAGTAAAAAAGTAGCCGGTCCGGAGCACTCTGATAAGTGGCTATACTATGTTCTTAGTTACTCAACGATATTGTTCTGGCAGCCACGCTAAGGAGATATAGGTAGAGAGCCGGTACCTCATGCGATCAGGGCCTCTTCATGTAGGAGTATGATGTTGCAGCTCCTGCCCTGCTAATATCTCACAAATAAAAAGTCCTGGAAGCTCAAATCTCTAAGCATATGTCCATAGAAGAGGAATAAAGGCTTATTCTCTGTTGGATTTTTCAAGTTTCAGCAAATATTATATTTGTGAGCAGGAGCTGTAGAGAAACACGTCTCTTCCCTGCAGTGGCAAACTCCGCCCCCGACAAGCCCTACTCTTAATTAATTGTGTGAAGGTAGGGAATGTACTTGCACAAACATTCACCCATGCATTGATAAATATAGGGAAAAATGTGCCCCACAATTTGTTATCAAATTGGGACAGATTCGCGACATGTGAATCCTGTTCGCTTGCAGATTGATAAATCTTGCCCTAAATATGATATAATAGATCACTAATCTACTAAAGTATATAACTGATTACATTAATGAACAACTTTTTACTGTAAGTTAGGTAGATTCACTGCTGGGTTTTGATCTTTATTGGCCGATCAGAAAAGAGGTTTTACTATCAGCCTGGTCTACCTATTACTGTCAAAGAGATCTGTCCCTGGATAATTATTTCTGGCACTCAGACTGAGTCTTTGGTTTGTTGGGCTGTTGCTTTACCAATAAACAACAGGTAGACTTTAATGACAAGCTGCTTGTTGCAAATTAGACATTTTTTTTTTTTAAATAACTTTTTATTGAGGTTATTTTAGCATTATAAGGAGAAAATCAAGAATAAAGACAAAAGAAAAAAGCAATATTGTTTCAATTTCACAAGAGAAAGACATTAAACGCATGCTTTCTGATCTAGTACAATAGGGATAACTTTGCTAACCTTCTTTTGTCAAATTAACAATAATCACACTACAGAAATTGAACCTGACAGTCAGAAGATCTAAAACTTAATATATCTGTATACAAGGAAAAAGAAAATTCAATTTAAAATGTTGTACAAACTAGTTCAGGTTGGTCATATATATCTCGCAATATGACCAAACAGAAAAGGTAACCTGACAAGGGGGGAAAGGAAAAAAAGAAAGAAAAAAAAAAAAGGGGGGGGGGGGTGAAAAAAAAAAACGGGGGAAAAAACTATTTCCTCTCCCCACCCCCTCTCTCCCCCTGCCTCCCTCACCAGTCTCCTAATAAAACCAACTCAGTGTTTCTGAAGGGGAATATTAAGTATTGAACTTCGGCAGGTGAGAAGATCTTGATAAATTTTGCCCACTTATCAAGGAGAGCTCTTAATTCTCTTTCTGAATGTACTACTGTGGCTTTCTGTTCGATTAAGTATTGTTTTCTGAGATAGTTTTTAATTTCTGTAATTGAAGGTACTATTATACTTTTCCAGTTCTTAAATATTAAGTTTCTGGTTGCTAGAATTATCAGGTTCACAATTTTAAAATCTGCAAACCCGCTATTCCTGTCAACCAGAACAATGACATGGGTCTTTAATAACTTATATGGGGTAATTGTCAAAGTTTTATTTATCCAGTACTCTATTTTATACCATAGTTGTGAGATTTTTGGGCAATCCCATACCATATGATCTAGATTTGCGGCTTGGAGACTACTCTTGGGACATTCATTGAAATTCAAATTATACCATCTGTAGCCCCTCTCGGGTGTGTAATATGTTTGGTATAATAATTTTAAATGTGACTCTCTCCAGGTCTCAGACAAAGTTGTTTCCATTGCTAATTGAATTGACCTGGCGATCTGCAATCCGTCATTTATATTAACCTGATTTTCCCATTTCTGCGCTAATCTTGTTAGATTGTCGTTTCCTTTATGGGAAACTAAAAGGTTATACCATGTAGTTATTGAAAAGAGTCCTGCTCTGTTTAGTGATACCCAATTTTCTAGCTTGTCCCATTTCCATTTCCACCTGTGTTTATTAATTAATTGCCACGCATAATGCCTGGTTTGAAGATACATAAAGAATTCCTGATTTTTAACCTTAAATTCCAATTTTAATTCTTCAAATGATTTAATAGTACCTGACTCTTGTTTAAAAAAATGCGAGATCTTTGTTAATCCTTGATTGTGCCATCCTAGTAAAATTTGATCTTGTGTTCCCTCCTGAAATTCTGGGTTCCCTAAGAAGGTTTGGTAGACTGGAATTTGAGTATTTACCTGGATATGGGCCCCTATTTTTCTCCAAGCTACTATTATCGTGTTTATGGTCTTAAGGGCTTTTATTCGTTTGGGTACTTTTTGCGGAGGAATATGTAAAAGTGAAACTGGGGATAACGGAGTTATCAAACTTTGATCTAAATCGTAATCAGTGAAGTGATTTGATCTAGCTAGCCAGTCTGTTGCTATGCGACCCAGAAAGACTAGATTGTATATCTGGAGATCTGGTAGAGTCATTCCACCTTTTTGCTTGGGAAGCGTTAATCTCTTCAATGAGATTCTTGGTTTTTTGGCTTGCCATATAAAGTGACGGAGGGCTGTATAAAACTTCTTGATGTCATATGCTTTCAAGAATAAGGGGAGATTTTGAAATAGATACCCTATTTTGGGCAATAACACCATTTTAAACAGTGCTATTCGTCCTGCTATTGATAGGGGAAGATTTTGCCAGCTCCTCATCTGTTGTATTATTAGTTGTAGAGTGGGAGTAAAATTTAATGCATACCATTCCCGCGGGTCCGCTGATATAATGACCCCAAGATATCTAAATGATTTAGAGACTGTTTTAAAAGAGTTGTCGGTTAGCGAGTTGCTTTTTCTCCTTAGCCATAGTAATTCTCATTTAGTGTTATTCATTTTGTAGCCAGAGAAAAGACCGAAGGTCTCAATTATATTTAGCAATATTGGAATATTCTCATTGGTATTTGCTAAGTAAACCAAAAGATCGTCTGCATATAGGGCTACTTTGGCCTCTTTAATACCAATTGAGATACCTTCAAGATTTTGCCTTATTTTTGTTGCTAAATGTTCGATTGCTAAATCAAAGAGCAAAGGTGATAATGGGCACCCTTGTCTGGTGCCTTTTCCTAGCTTGATTTTGCCTATAATCTGACCTTGTAGATGCTTGCGTACATAAGTTTTTGACTAGGGTGAGAAAATTATTTGAAAATCCAAATCTAGTTAGTGTGTCAAGTAAATGTTGATGAATTATGCTATCGAAAGCCTTTTCGGCATCTATTGCAATTACTGCTGCGTCTGGATATGAAGTGTGAAAATTATCTTCAGAGTTTTTAAAATATTCAATAATCTGGAGAAGTTGTCTAATTTTAGCTGCTGAGCTCCGATTATTCAAAAATCCGGCTTGATCGTTATGTATGATTTCCGGGAAAACTTTCTGCAGTCTCCTGGCTAAAATTGATGTAAATATTTTGTAATCAGAATTAAGCAGTGCAATGGGCCTATATGATTCTCTTTTTTGTGGGTTTTTCCCAGGTTTTAAGATGAAAATGGTGTGTGATTCTAAGAAATTGGGAGGGATCTGAGTGTTTTCTTGATAAAAATAGTTGAACAGAGTTGTGAGATGGGGAGTAATCAATTCATTCATGCCTTTATAAAATTCGTTGGGGATTGCGTCTGGACCAGGTGATTTTTCTAATTTTAACTCCTGAATCGACTGCGATACTTCTGTTTCTGTAATTGGGGTATTTAAGTTGGATATAAAGACCGTTTCGCCTTTTTTTATGGGAAGATTGTCCCAGAATCTTTCTTGCGCTACCTTGTCGGTGGTTGATGGCGCATAGATATGTTTATAGTACTGGAGAAATGAGTCTAAAATTTCTTCTGTTGAGGTTAATGTGCTCTCTTCAATCTGAAGACTCTCAATTATATTAGATTGTTTGGCATTTTTTACAAGCTTTGAGAGCATTTTACCAGCTTTGTTCCCAAATTTATACAGATTTGATTGATATTTTAAATCAGAATATATTGTTTGTGTAGTGAGATAGGAGTCTCGTTCCTTCTTTACTTTTATATATTCGTCCCACTTGCCCCTACTTGGAGAATTCAAATATCTATCATATGCAGTTGTTACTGAGATAAATAATTGAGTTTCCTTCTGTTTGGATTGTCGATGCAGTTTTGCTGTATGCTATGATATCCCCCCTTAACACCGCTTTTGCGGTCTCCCAGAGGATCACAGGGTTAGAGACCGAGCCTAAATTCAATCTGAAAAATTCCTCTAGTCTAAGTTTTAACCATTCTTGAAAGTCTATGTTATTATTTAGATGTTTGGGGTAGAAAAAACGTGAACCCATAGAATTTTTGCGGTTGATTGGAATGTCTAACATTATTGGGGCGTGATCTGAAATACAAATTTCTGCTATAGTGGCTTTTGGACCTGTTTGGAAACAGTTGTTATTTATTAACATCAGGTCAATTCTGGAAAGACTCTTAGTCACTCTCGAGTGACATGTATAAGCCTTAACCTGGGGATTCTGTGTCCTCCAAATGTCTTTTACTGCTAATGTGTGCTGTATATTGTTAAGTAGTTTCATTTCAAGGTTATCTTTCTTTGTTTTCCTAATTGCTCCTTTATATCTATACCTGTCCAGGGAAAAGCATGGGGCCATATTAAAATCCCCCGCTATGACTAGATGGCCCTCGCTAACTTGTAAAAGTTGTGCTTGAAGAGCATCCCAAAAATGATAATCTATGATATTCGGTGCATAGAGATTACAAATGGTATATATCAGGCCCTGAGATTTTAACTTTAGAATCAGAAATATGCTGCATGGGTCTATAATGGTGAGCAATTTTTCGTATACTAAACTCTTCCCTAGAAGAATCGCAACTCCTTTTTTCCTATCTGATGATGGGGCAACAAGGGCTTCTGCTACCCAGGACTGCTTTAGTTTTATGGACTCCTCAGTATTTAAATGTGTCTCTTGCAATAGTGCTATTGTAGTATTTAATTTCTGTAAATGCGATAGAATGGTCTTTCGTTTTACCGGTGAAATTATGCCCCCTATATTCCATGATGTGATCTTTAACATATCATTCTATTTCTGGGGTGAGCTAACGGTTCGGGAGGGAGAGAGAGAGAGAGGGAAAAAAAAAAAAAAGGGGTAATGTATATACGGGGGGGGGGGGAAACAAAAGGGACAGGAGAAAAGAAAGGGGAAGGGAATCCTGCTTATAAGTTACTGTATCAAGAGAAGAGAGACCCATAGACATTATAAACTATATAAGAATCAAGTCAAGGACTATCCTTATTAATGTTTAAAACCATATTCTTCTAACTTTTTCACTGCTTCTTCCATTGAGTCAAAGAAGAAAATTTGTTCTTTATATTTTATCTTGAGTCTAGCAGGATAGACAACAGTTGCTTGCCAGCCTTCCTTAATAAGTTTCCCACATAGCGGAGTGAATTCTCTCCTCTTCCTGGAGGTCTCTATTGAGAAGTCCTGGAAGAGGAGGATCCTGTTACCTTCATACATAATTGGTTGGTTTTTCCGATAGTGATGTAAGTATAGTTCTTTATCTTGAAAGTTTAGGAATCTTGATATGATTGGTCTAGGTCTTCTAGTGTTAAGTGCATTGTCTGAGGCTCTCCCTAAGCGATGGACTCTTTCAATTATGAAAGGTAAAGAGTTTGGGGGAATTTTTAACAAAGAAGGTAAAATTTTAGTCATGAAGTTCTGGAGATCTTCTGACATAGAGGGATCAGGAACTCCAATAATCCTTAGATTATTTCTCCTAGACCTGTTCTCCAGGTCGTCTAGCTTTGCTTGGAGTTTTATGATCTCACTTTGATTATTTTCTATCATAGGTAAATATGTGTTTGTTGTGTCTTCAATGTCGGAGACACGTTGCTCAACCTCTTGTATTCTTACAGAAAATTGTCTGATTTCTGTTGTGAGGGATAATAAGTCTTGTTTAATTTCTTTCCTTAGTGATTCAAATTTTGGGGATATGGCTTCTAAGATGCTGGCTACCAAATCTTGGTTGTCTTGCGTTGCTGTAACTTTATGAGTCTTTGAGGGAGTACCTTCGCTGCTATTCTCAACTAGAGCTTCTGCGAAGTTCTTATTTCTGCGATCCTTATTCTTGGTCGTCATGCCCAGATTGTGTTTAGGAGTGACAAATGTATCCATTAAGTGAAGGAAAAACTCAAGAAAAAAAGAGAGTTGAGTGCCTCATGTAAGAGGGCTAAAAGCCCAATTGGGAGGTGATGTGAGTGTGGAGGGAGGGGGGGTGTGAGTCGAAGACAAAAAAAAAAAAAAAAAAAAAAGGGAGTGAATTATGGTGGGGGGGGGTGAGGTGAGAGGAATTAGCCGTGAGTGATTTCGCGTTGGCTAAAGTGTGGAGGGTACACTGGGGTAGTGATCAAAAAAAAAGGAAAAAAGAAACCCAAAAGACCAGGAATGGCGATTAGAATAAGAAGCTTAACGGCGCAGTGATCAAGCGATATGGACCCCCCTCTCAAAACTCAAATTGCCACCAAGCCAACAATAAATATAATAATATCAATCAATAATATACCTATACACTCAATATAAGGTATATGTATTCCAGCCTTAGAAAAACTTCTAATTAAATTTACTAGCTGTGGTTAAGGCAGTGATCTTCACTTGTTTAAGGAATTAACAGAGAGTAAATTATAAGTTATTTTAACCCTCTCCTGAAAGGGGCTATAAGAAGATTGGGGGTTACCTCTCTAGAAGGACCACATTTGGCTTGAAAATGAATATATCCTTATCTCAAGTGATTCTTTTGATGGATGTTTTAGTTGTATATATTGAGGGGGAACAACCCTAGATTAAATTTTAACCCTTTCCCCTGTCAGGGGATAATTACACAGGAGTTCCCTGCAAATACCTCTGCTTAATTTGTAGACCCTCTGAGGTCCCTATTCCCTCTCCTCTCCTACTGAACCAGTGAGTAATTAACTGACTATGTAGCAAACCATTTTACAGAAAGTGAACATACACATAACAAGTATTAAATATTTGTAAAAAAAAAAAAAAAATCACAAACAATACAATGAGATACCCTTATGTATCAGTGTAGATTAGTCCAATTATTTGCCAGGGAAGTTTAAGTCAGTTCATATAATATTGTTCAGATATTTATTATACCAGATAATAACTTCCAAAGCCCTTCTGCTTGCCCTTTTTTTTGTGAAATAGTCTTGAGACCTTTTCGATTGGTCCTTGCGATATTATTTAGCTAAGAAATCCCCATACAAACTGTAGAGACCTGTTAATATTTGCCAGCTACCGTTTTGCGTAGAAAGTTAACTATCAGGGAAAATTTCAGCTAGCATCAGGCTTTATTTTCTTCTTTAGATTGCTGTCTCTTTACTTTCAAATTTCCTTAACTTTTTCTCTTCCTTCTCCTCTTCCCCCTCCGCAACTCCTCTCCCCCCTCTACGGTAAATTGAACGGGTAACTCGCACTCACCCCTTTGCTGCAATGTCGTCTTTGGGATCCAGCCTTTCTCTGGTGGGGCTTTGTAGAAAGAGCTAACGGCTATGCTTTACAAGTTAGCCTCCGACTCAGCAGGTCATCTCCATCGCCGCAGCCTTTGCAGATAGACAGGCGCAGCTTACTTGATATTCTTGAGGTTGGCACTTTCCAGACTCGATTCCTCCTCGCAACATCGGTGGGGAGGTAAATCGGATGAAAGAAAAAAGGAAACACCCGCCGTTCAGGTCAGTTGTCTCTCCATAGATGCCTTGGACAAGCTACTCCCCGCACGCAGCACCGGTGGGCGGGGAGCGCAAACAGGCGTGCAGGCGGACAGCGTCTGATGGTGTGGTGTGTTGCCAGCTTCAGAGAGCCCAAGCTATGTGAGCGAGGTGGGTGACGATCACCCGGCGCAAGTTTTCCAGGGACTGGCGGGGGAGGGTGCGGGTTGCAGAGCGGGAGGTTTGTGGAAGCTCCAAGACCATAAGGGGAGCCTGGCTGAGCGACCTTCTGCTCCAGGCTCCGGGTATAAAGTTCTTACTAGCGCCAATGTTGTTTGCGCTATGGGGGGAATCACCTCGATCCTCAAGGGTGACTGCAGCTGAGTTCTCCCTTCTGAACGATAGGGGGTCCTGGCGCGTTCAACCGCCACTTAGGAAAGCTGCAGGGGGCCAGAATCTACTGCTTGCACAGAGGCTTGCGTGCAAGCTCCTCCTCTTCCTCCTAGACATTTGTTTTTATTTTACTCTCTGGCACCACCTACCTGCAGCTGTGACTTAATAGGAATTACCACAGACTATTTACATCCAACCCCATCATGTATTCCTTATCCATTTATAGGATTAGCTTCCTTGTTGTGCTGTATTCTGTTTGTGCAGGAATATAGTTGCTGGTATTTTTTTGTCTCCTGATTTTGTACTTCCCTGCTGAACATTGCTTGACTATTCTTTGTGATTGCTGATTTTATACCGTGTTTACCTGCCAGTTCCCAAACCTTGCCTGTCTCACCTTGTCTCTCTTGAACTTGTCTTTCTTGTAGTTTGGGGACCTAATCACCCGACACTGAATAGTGCCCAGAAATAGCGGAGGGCAAACCTAGCTGCAGATCATTACATGTAATTTAACTGTTGAAATGGAAATACAACAAATAAAATCCTACACAGCACAAAATATATGGTTACTATCATTTGCAGCACTTTTTATGTGATAGTATGATATTTATAACCATCTATTTAATTAAAAAAAATGTTTTTGAAAGAAACATGGATCCCAAAAAATGTTTCATGAATGCATGCAAAATCCCCATATAGAGACATTTTCAAGAACTACCGCAAAGAAGAAATTACTTCTGTTTTAACACTGTTACCTTGAATGAGAAGTCAGTTGAACCTCTCCCATAAGGCTCATTATGTCATTGTTGTGCCTTCATCCTACACCACTGAAGTCACCTCCGAAATCAATGCTAACAGCTCCACATTTGCCTCTCTTTTTAATGTACAAGGGTTCCACTAGAGAACGAGCAGTAGCGTAGCCTTTGTGATAGCAATAGAAAAATAGGAAAATCAAAGCACACAAGTATTAAGATCACCATTGTATAAATATTGTATTTAAGGTGATCCATATTGTTAAACACAGGTGCATGCATGGGGCTGTAATGGAATGCTGCATGTTTGAGAAGATCACTTTCAGGGTTATTTGTGCTTGGCTTTTTAAAATGGGAACTTTTGTTGTTTAGGAATAAAAGTGACAATCTGGAGAGCAAGTGTAGAGTATTGCCCAGGATGATGAGCAACAAATGTTTGGAAGTATTTTTCAAAAATATATAGTAATATTGACTTATGAGATTGGCATGCTTTTTCTTTGATTATATACTAATCAAATTTAACCTATGAGGAGAGGCTAGCCAAACTGGGTCTGTTTTCTTTAGAAAAAAGGCGCTTGAGAGGTGACATGATTACTTTATATAAATATATTCAAGGCCCATATACAGAGATGGCAGAAGCTCTGTTTATTCCAAGAAAATTGTTTCTGACAAGAGGTCATAATTTAAGGTTGGAGGAAAGGAGATTTAATCTCCTGCAACGGAAACGTTTTTTCACTGTGAGAGCAATAAAATTGTGGAACTCATTACCAAAGGAGGTAGTGAATGCCAATACCATAGATACATTTAAAAATAGTCTGGATAAGTTTCTGTATACAAACAAAATTCATGGATATGATTGCTAGTATTAAATGGGTCACATTTTAATGGGGTTATTTAAGCTTAACTGGAGCTTTTTGTAAGTATTTTAGATTTGTATAGGTTGAACTCGATGGACTTCAGTCTTTTTTTCAACCTTATCTACTATGTTACTATGTTACTATGTTACTAATTCTGCTTTTTCTTCAAATGTTCATTTACAAATAGAAAAGTAAAAAAATAAGTTTATTTTGTCATGTTTTAAGCTAAAATTTTTAATCAATAATTAAATATATTATCTCTTAACTGATATCCCACAGCCCTTGGCAAAAATTGTGGGAACTGCCAGTAAACAACGACATAACGTCTGCTTGCTATAGATAGATAGATAGATAGATAGATAGATAGATAATAGATAGATTAAAAATACCAGTAATGGCAAAATATTTAACATTATCCTCTAAAGGGATAATGCCAATAAAGGGCTAGATTACGGGTGGTGCGCTAATTGTAGCTCGCAAGTGATATGGGGTATTTCTCAGCTCTTTGCGTGCAATGGAAATAGTGCACACATTACAAATTAAAAGTAACCACGTTCAATTGAGCACAATTTAATTAAATGCATGTTAGGTTAGTTCTTTAACTATTAGGCAGTAAAAAAGTTGCACAAAACACGACAAAAATACATTTAACAGAAGAGTTACACTCATATTATTAATGTCTTAAAAAATATTTAAAAATGCATTAAATGTGTAATATGCATTAAAACAAAATTAGATAGGTGCATAAATTTGGGCACTCCAACAGAAATGTTGCATCAATATTTAGTAGAGCCTCCTTTAGCATAAATAACTTGGGTAGCAAGTGTTTGTCTTGGAATGCTGTGTTCTTTTGCTGCCATGCATAACGCCCCTTGTTATGACCAAATAACTCAATCTTTGTTTCTTCAGTCCACAGCACCTTCTTCCAAAATGAAGCTGGCTTGTCCAAATGTGCGTTTGCATACCTCAAGTGACTCTGTGGCGTGTGTGCAGAAAAGGCTTCTTCCGCATCACTCTCCCATACAGCTTCTCCTTGTGCAAAGTGCGCTGAATTGTTGAACGATGCACAGTGACACCATCTGGAGCAAGATGATGTTGTAGGTCTTTGGAGGTGGTCTGTGGGCTGTTTTTGACCATTCTCACCATCCTTTGCCTTTGCCTCTCTGATATTTTACTTGGTCTGCCACTACTGACCTTAACAAGAACTGTGCCTGTGGTCTTCCATTTCCTCACTATGTTCCTCACAGTGGACACTGACAGCTTAAATCTCTGTGATAGCTTTTGTAACCTTCCCCTAAACCATAATGTTGAACAATCTTTGTTTTCAGGTCATTTGAGAGTTGTTTTGAGGCCCCCATGTTTCCACTCTTCAGAGGAGAGAACAACTTGCAATTGGCCACCTCAAATACCCTTTTTCATGATTGGATGGACCTGTCTATGAAGTTCAAGGCTTAATGGGCTCACCAAACCAATTATGTGTTCCAATTAATCAGTGCTAGGTAGTTACAGGTATTCAAACCAACAAAATGACAAGCGTGAAAAAATGTATGCACCTGTCTAATTTTATTTTGATGCATATTGCATATTTCTTTTAATCCAATAAACATCATTTCACTACTGAAATATTACTGTGTCCTTCAGTTATTTGATAGATCAAAATGAAATTGCTGATCCAAACACCCAATTATTTATAAATGAAAATCATGGAAATTGTCAGGGGTGCCTAAACTTTAGCATACAACTGTATATAAATATAATATATTAGAATTGTATTATTCAGCTTAGTTTGGCTAATTTCTAACGGCTAGATTTAGAGTTTGGCAGCCAAAGGGGTGCATTAGCTACGCATGCTTTTTTTCTCCCGCACCTTTTAGATACCGCTGATATTTAGAGTTCACAGAATGGCTGGGTTTTCACTGCGTTAGGCTCCAAAAAGGGAGCGTAGAGCATAATTTAACGCCACTGCAACTCTAGATACCAGCGGTGCTTACGGACACGGCCAGCTTAAAAAACGTGCTCGTGCACGATATCCCCATAGAAAACAATGGGTCATTTTGAGCTGAAAAAAACACTTGTAGGTATTGTATTTAATTAATTTATTGATAGTGTAGTGTTAGGTTTAATTGTAGATAATTGTAGGTATTTTATTTAATTTATTTATTGCTAGTGTAGTGTTAGGTTTAATTGTAACTTAGGTTAGGATTTATTTTACAGGTAATTTTGTAATTATTTTAACTATTTTAGCTATTAAATAGTTATTAACTATTTAATAGCTATTGTACCTGGTTAAAATAAATACAAAGTTGCCTGTAAAATAAATATTAATCCTAAAATAGCTACAATATAATTATAATTTATATTGTATCTATATTAGGGTTTATTTTACAGGTAATTATTTAGCTTTAAATAGGAATAATTTATTTCGTTAGAATAAAATTATATTTAACTTAGGGGGGTGTTAGGGTTAGGGTTAGACTTAGCTTTAGGGGGTTAAAAAATTTATTAGAGTAGCGGTGAGCTCCGATCGGCAGATTAGGGGTTAATACTTGAAGTTAGGTGTCAGCGATGTTAGGGAGGGCAGATTAGGGGTTAATACTATTTATTATAGGGTTATTGAGGCGGGAGTGAGGCAGATTAGGGGTAATAACTTTATTATAGTAGCGGTGCGGTCCGCTCGGCAGATTAGGGGTTAATAAGTGTAGGCAGGTGGAGGCGACAGTGAGGGGGGCAGATTAGGGGTTAATAAATATAATATAGGGGTCGGCGGTGTTAGGGGCAGCAGATTAGGGGTTCATAGGGATAATGTAGGTGGCAGCGGCGTGCAGTCGGCAGATTAGGGGTTAAAAAAATGTAATCGAGTGGCGGCGATGTGGGGGGACCTCGGTTTAGGGGTACATAGGTAGTTTATGGGTCTTAGTGTACTTTAGAGCACATTAGTTAAGAGCTTTATAAACCGGCGTTAGCCCAGAAAGCTCTTAACTACTCACTTCAGCCACGACTCTAAATACCGGCGTTAGAAAGATCCCATTGAAAAGATAGGATACGCAATTTACGTAGGGGGATCTGCGGTATGGAAAAGTCACAGCTGCAAAGTGAGCGTTAGACCCTTTAATAACTGGCTCCAAATACCAGAGGGCGGTAAAAACCAGCGTTAGGAGCCTCTAACGCTGGTTTTGACGGCTACCACCCAACTCTAAATCTAGGCCATAGTGTTAGGACCAGTCTATTGTGGGACACCTTGTAAGTGGTGACTGGCTGAGCAGAATATGGCCATATTGTTTGACTAAGATCCCATCTTTATTTTAAAAAAATTAAGAAATATTAAGAAGGCAATTTTTTGCAGCATTTAGAAAAAAGAAAAAAAGTTTAAATATGTGAAATAATTTGTGGTCTCATGTCTTGAGGTGCGACAATATCTGTTTCTAAATTATATATATTTATTTTGGTCACTTTGGCAGCACTCCACAATATGTGCATTTTAAAAACATATGCTTTTATTAGATGTACTTAATCAAAATTTCTTGATGATTTATCACTAGGGAAACTGACCAAAGCCCTTTGGTTTAAAGCACTCCACCCAGTTCAGGAGTGTTCCAGACACAGATATTTAACTGTGTTTATATAAAGCCAGGAAACCTTATCACATTCAGTCTGGATGAGAGGTATAATATTGTAATGTTGGAATTTCATTTTGGTATATAGAATTACATTGGCTCATTTCATAGTGTTAGGAAATATTAAGAAGGCAAATTTTTGCAGCATTGAGAAACACGTTTGAAGTATGTGAAATAATATGTAGCCAGGAAGCCTCATCCCATGCAGTCTGGATGAGAGATTGGAAATTCTACTTTGACATATTAGAATTGTTTTATTCAGCTTAGTTTTGCTAATTTCATAATGTTAGGACCAGTCTATTGTGGGACAACTTTACTGGCTAAGCAGAATATGGCCATATTGTGTGACTAAGATCCCATCTTTATTTTTAAAAATATAAGAAATATTAAGAAGGCAATTTTCGGCAGCATTTAGAAAAAAGGAAAAAAGTTTAAATATGTGAAATAATTTGTGGTCTAATGTGTCTTGAGGTGTGCCAATACCTGTTTCTAAATTATAATTATATATATATATATATATATATATACACAGTATATATATAAAAATATGTATTTGTGTATTTATATGTGTATATATGTATTTAGAGACCAATATACACATTTAAACACATAAATACATATCTATACATATAGACATATATATAAGCGCATTGGAGCCCTGACAGTCTTCCATTGGTTAAATCATCCCACCCAAGCTCAGGAGTGTTCATGACAGTGTATTTAAATTGTATATAAAAGCTATAGAGTCTTAGGGGGATATTTATCAAAGCCTCAACTATGCTGCATTCGCCGGCACCAATATGCTCGCCTAACATCGCCTAACATTGCGGCCGCGGACCTGAATACGATCTCCATATTTATAAAAAAGCCGGCAAAAAGCAGTGCACCAAGTACGTGGCAATGAGCATTGAGCATCAGACTGTTGTTAACTAGCAGTCATCGATCTCGCTGCTATTCAGCTTTTTACCAACTTTATTTATACCCTGTCACTAAACGCTGCCACTATACTAAAATGTAACTGTGTAAATGTAAATGCAACTTTAATAACGTTATTAACCACTATCCCGCTGCTCCCGGACCCCGCCGCAACCAAAATAAAAGTATTAAACCCTATTCCGCCGCTCCCGGACTGTGGTATTCTGAGCTTTGTATTTCAGTAAACAAGTATTTGCACATTTGTTATAAAGGTTAGCCCTAAGATTAGAGCTTGTTGCTCTTTTTTGTAATAATCAGAAAACAACTTCTATGTAGCCTGATTAAACAATATGAGACATTTAATATATGATGAATTTATATATTAACTACTGACTTAGGTGTTAATAAATATAAGGTTTTATTAATATAATATATATCTTATGTTCGATATATATATATATGTAACCGGAGGCCACAGATGAAAAAGAAATACTGACACGCTCAGAATCTGCAATGGTAGAAACAATTGATCCTTTTTACTTCACGCAATCACACACAGCCTAAAATATTTACAAGTTCAGACATTCCACAGACATACAATGTTTGTTTATATTGGATGTTGCAGGTAATAGGATATGCCCAATAATTCAGTATGGTAACAAAAAACAAGCAGATAAGAAGTTTAAAGGCTTTAGCTTTGTTCGTGTACGTTACCACCTTGAGGACCGTGATTATTCTGTTACCGCATTGGAAGATCCGTGTCTGGGACAGGCAGCGTGTGTGAATGCGGCTTACTTCCGGGTAGCGGTGAAAAAGTAGATCCGGCCGTTGAATGATCCAGAGTTGGTAATGACAAAGTAACGATAAGATTGTAAGAGATTCAAGACGTATCAAGAGTAAACATAGTAAACCACCTTGCACAGGATACAAGCAATAGGAGACCTGAAATAAGGAAAGCTACAACAGAGTAGCTATGACTTCAATAATCAGGCAGTAAATGAGTGTTACAGGTAGTCCTTAAATAGGGTGGAGACCAAATAGGAGGGGTTAGAGTTAAAGGTATACCACATCTCCCCCCCTTCAAGGAAGCACCCCAGGGGTTTCCAAACTAGGTTTCTCAGGATAGCGGCGATGAAAATTTCGTAGAAGACGGGGAGTGCGAAGATCAGAATGAAGCTGCCAAGAGTTATCCTCCGAACCATAACCTTTCCATTTCACAAGGTACTCTAACCTCCTCCTATGGATCCTAGAATCCAACACAGCTTCAACTTCATACTCCTCTCGATCATCAATGAGTATTGGAGGTGGTCGAGTCAAGGAGAGAGACTGAGGTGAAGGAAGATATGGCTTTAACAAAGAGACATGAAAAGAGGGGTGAATCTTAAAATCCTGGGGAAGCTCTAACCTCACAGCATTGAGGTTGATTATTTTAGAAATCTTAAAAGGACCCAAGTATTGATTTGCCAACTTTTTGCTAGGAACTGACAGTTTGAGATTCTTTGTCGAGAGTAGTACTAAATCTCCAATCTGATAAGCCGGGCTAGCAGTGTGATGGGTATCATATAACCTTTTTTGATAATCTTTAGCTTCCGAAAGATGTTTTTTCAGGATGTTAAGTCTTTCTTGTAGGGTAGTTGCGAAATCCAATGCTGAGGGAGAGTTCACTTGTTGAGAGGACAATGAAATGGTAGTAGGATGATATCCATAAGTAACGAAGAATGGGGATAGTTTAGTTGATGTAGAAGTAGTATTGTTATAACAGAATTCTGCCAAAGGTAAATAGGATGACCAGTCATCCTGCAGATGAGATATATAACAACGAAGATATTGTTCAAGGGTTTGGTTGAGTCGTTCTGTAAGGCCATTTGTCTGAGGGTGAAAAGCAGTTGAGTATCTTGAATCAATCTTTATTAGCTTACATAAGGATCTCCAAAAATTAGAGGTGAACTGTGTACCACGATCAGTTATAATAACCTTGGGCAGTCCATGTAAGCGAACTATGTTGTCTAGGAAAACGTGAGCTGTAGTGAAAGCTGTAGGGAGACCTTTTAGGGGAATGTAATGAGCCAGTCTTGTTAAATGATCAATGACAACTAAAATAGTATTATAATGGTGGGATTCAGGTAACTCGACAATAAAGTCCATTGATATGGTACTCCAGGGTTTGTCAGGAATAGGCAGAGGAGATAAAAGACCTGATGGTCTTTTGTGTGCTAACTTGTATCTGGCACAGGTATCACAATGTTTTACATAATTTGTAATATAGGTATCCATGAGTGGCCACCAATAATTTCTCCTGGTTAGGTCTATAGTTTTAGAAATACCTGGATGACCTGCTAGTGTCCCGTCATGGGTTTGTTTAAGAATAGAAGATCTAATTTGTTTGTGGATATATAGTTTAGAATTATGATAAAAAAGACCAGTATTGGAATCTTTTTGACAGTCTATTCCATGTGGTGGTTCATGTTTTAATTCTTTTAATATCTCCTCTTCTAAAGGTGTTAGTAAACCTATAATTTTTTCTTTTGGAATGATTTGGTTAATTTGATTATGAGTGTCTTGTTCATGTAATCTAGAGAGAGCATCGGCTTTGGTATTTAAGTGTCCTGGTCTGTAGGTTAAAAGAAAATTGAAACGATCAAAGAATATAGACCATCTTGCTTGTCTTGCAGACAAGGTCTTACTTGTTTTTAGAAATTCAAGATTTTTATGGTCAGTATAAATCTTAAAAGGTAGTTTAGAACCTTCTAATAAATGTCTCCAGTGATCTAGAGCACGTTTTATAGCTAGAAGTTCTTTATCTCCTATGCTATAGTTTTTCTCAGCGCTAGTTAACATTTTTGAATAGAAAGCAATAGGATGAATCTCAGTCTTGTTCTTATCTTGTTGTGATAAAACTGCACCGATACCTGAGTCGGATGCATCTACTTCAAGGATAAATTCTAAATCAAAATCTGGCATAGCTAGAATGGGTGCTGTAGTAAAATATTCTTTCAATTTATTAAAGGCAAGACTAGCGGATTCTGTCCACTTAAATCTTTGTTTTTCACTAGTAAGTGTTGTTAATGGTTTAACGATTGAAGAGAAATTTTTTATAAACTTCCTATAAAAATTCGCAAAACCAATGAATCGTTGTACAGATTTTGTGGAAGTAGGAGTAGGCCAATTTAGAATTGCTGATACCTTCTCCGGATCCATTTGAATTTTGTTGGGACTGATGATATAACCCAAGAATTTTATTTCTGTGACATGAAAGGAACATTTTTCCAGTTTAGCATATAGTTTGTGTTCTTTTAAACGAGTTAATACCCAGCGTACATGTTTTTCATGTTCTTGAGGTGTTCTAGAATAAATTAATATGTCGTCAAGGTATATTATGACACAAACGTCTATCAGGTCACGAAAGATCTCATTTATAAAAAACTGAAAAGTTGCCGGAGCATTACTCAGACCAAAAGGCATTACATTATATTGGAAAAGGCCATATCTGGTCCTGAATGCCGTTTTCCATTCGTGACCTTCTTTAATTCTAATCAAATTATAAGCTCCCTTTAAATCTAATTTGGTGTAAATAGTTGCACCAGTTAGACGTTCCAAAAGTTCAGGTATTAAAGGTAAAGGGTATCTGTTTTTTATTGTGATGTTATTTAATGCTCTATAATCAATAATAGGTCTTATGGTACCATCCTTGTTTCTTACTAGAAACATTCCTGCAGCTGCAGGGGATGTGGAGTGTGAAATAAATCCCTTACGTAAATTTTCGTCTAGGTAGTTTCTTATATACTGGAGTTCCTCTTGAGAGAGGGGATAGATCTTACCATGTGGGATTTTGGAACCAGGTATTATATCGATAGGACAGTCAAAATCCCTATGAGGTGGAAGGTTTTCTGCCTCTTTTAAATTAAATACATCTGCCAAATCCTGATAACACGAGGGTAAACCAATATCAAGTGACGCTATGGTTTGATGTGGGTAACAAGTGTTTAAACAAAAAGCAGAATCTAATGTTACCTTATTTGAAACCCAATTTATGTGTGGGTTGTGTTTCTTCAACCAAGGATAGCCTAAGATGAGAGTATGCTGATGTATGGATATGAGATCAAAAGATAAATATTCAGTGTGTCCCTGCAATGATGTTACAAGCAGGGGAATAGTATGATGTGTAATAGGTCCTTGTTCTATTAATGAACCATCTATCAGCTTAATAGATACAGGATTTTGTTTACAAATAATAGGTATTCGATTTTTATTTACATAAGTGGAATCAATGTAATTTCCGGATGCTCCTGAATCAATTAATGCCTTGGTTTGGATATTTTTCTGGTCCCACTGTAAAGAAATGGACAAAGTCATGTGTGTATCATTAGCTATGCTGTAAATAAAGTCACTGGTTATTGTCTTACCATTCTTTTGTTTTTTCAACAAAGGACAAGTAGATACTACATGTTCTTTTTGAGCACAATATAAACAGAGATTTTCCAACCTCCTTCTAATTTTTTCCTCTGGTGACAGAGGTCCTCTAAGAACACCAATCTCCATAGGGGTAGAACTGCCATGAGCTCTGTCATGACTAGTTGTGACTTGGTAAGGTTTTCTGTATGGGTTATCATTAGAGGCCTTCTCTGCCCTCCTTTCTCTCAAACGACGATCTAAAGATGTACTTAATTTAATAAGACCCTCAAGGGTATCTGGGATCTCAAGACGGGAAAGTTAATCTTTGAGTGTTTCAGATAAACCTAAACGATATTGATTCTTCAAACTGATTTCATTCCACTGAGAGTCCTCTGCCCACATCTGAAACTCAGTGGTATAATCCTCCACATTTCTCTTACCCTGTTTTAAAGACCTCAATCTCATTTCAGCATTTATTTGAGAATTTGAGTCTTGATATAGACTAGTTAAAGCAGAAAAAAAATCTTGTAATGAATCCAGGATATTGTTATTGTTTTCAAAAAACCTATTAGCCCAAATCCTGGGTTCACCTTGTAGGAAAGATATTGTGGTACAAACTTTAATCCGCTCAGTATGATAAGTCTTAGGTCTAAGAGAAAATAATAAATTACAGGCATTCTTAAATTCCCTGAATTCAGAACGTTTCCCTGAAAAAGGTTGTGGATAATTAATATGAGGTTCAGGTGGGTCATGAGGCTTTTGTGTAACAAAATCTTTAACTATAGTTTTAAGTGCAGCATTTTCAGTCTGCACTTCAGTCACAGCTCTTGCTAAATAATCAAGTTTAAGATAGACATTATTAAACTCCTTTTTTATTTCATTAGGATCCATAATGTTAATTATTTCAAAATTCGGTTTTTTGGGCCTGATTATTATGTGGTATTCTGAGCTTTGTATTTCAGTAAACAAGTATTTGCACATTTGTTATAAAGGTTAGCCCTAAGATTAGAGCTTGTTGCTCTTTTTTGTAATAATCAGAAAACAACTTCTATGTAGCCTGATTAAACAATATGAGACATTTAATATATGATGAATTTATATATTAACTACTGACTTAGGTGTTAATAAATATAAGGTTTTATTAATATAATATATATCTTATGTTCGATATATATATATATATGTAACCGGAGGCCACAGATGAAAAAGAAATACTGACACGCTCAGAATCTGCAATGGTAGAAACAATTGATCCTTTTTACTTCACGCAATCACACACAGCCTAAAATATTTACAAGTTCAGACATTCCACAGACATACAATGTTTGTTTATATTGGATGTTGCAGGTAATAGGATATGCCCAATAATTCAGTATGGTAACAAAAAACAAGCAGATAAGAAGTTTAAAGGCTTTAGCTTTGTTCGTGTACGTTACCACCTTGAGGACCGTGATTATTCTGTTACCGCATTGGAAGATCCGTGTCTGGGACAGGCAGCGTGTGTGAATGCGGCTTACTTCCGGGTAGCGGTGAAAAAGTAGATCCGGCCGTTGAATGATCCAGAGTTGGTAATGACAAAGTAACGATAAGATCGTAAGAGATTCAAGACGTATCAAGAGTAAACATAGTAAACCACCTTGCACAGGATACAAGCAATAGGAGACCTGAAATAAGGAAAGCTACAACAGAGTAGCTATGACTTCAATAATCAGGCAGTAAATGAGTGTTACAGGTAGTCCTTAAATAGGGTGGAGACCAAATAGGAGGGGTTAGAGTTAAAGGTATACCACACGGACCCTGTCACCACTAAATAAATGCATTAACCCATATTCTGCCGCTCCCGGACCCCACAGCCACTAAATAAATTTGTTAACCCCTATTCCACCACTCCCGGACCCCGCCACCACTAAATAAATGTATTAACCTCTATTCCACCACTCCCGGACCCTGCCGCCACTAAATAAATGTATTAAACCCTATTCTGCTGCTCCCGGACCCCGCCGCCACCTAAATAAATGTATTTACCCCTAAACCTCTGGCCTTCCACATCACTACCATTAACTAAACATATTAACCCCTAAACCGCCAACCCACCACATCACCATAAACTAAATTAAGCTATTAACCCCTAAACCTAACAACCCGCTAACTTTACATTAAAATTACAACATCCCTATCTTATAATAAATTAATACTTACCTTTATAATTAAAAAAAACTATATTAAACTATTAATTTACCTACCCTAACTATTATACTAAAATACTACTCAAATTATTTAAATCTTCTAATAAACATTACTAAATTACAAAAAAAACACTGTTACAAAAAACAAACACTAAGTTACAAAAAACAAACAAACCACAGTACCAAAAATAAAAATGAATTACACCTAATCTAATAGCCCTATCAAAATAAAAAAAAAAAACAAAATAAAAAAAAACTCCTAGCCTACAATAAACTACCAATGGCCCTTAAAAGTGCCTTTTTCGGGGCATTGCCTCAAATAAATCAGTTCTTTTACCTGAAAAAAAAAATACAAACACCCCCCAACAGTAAAACCCACACCCACCCAACCCCCCCAACCAAACCCAAAATAAAAAGCCTATCTAAAAAAACTAAGCTCCCCATTGCCCTAAAAAGGGCATTTGTATGGGCATTGCCCTTAAAAGGTCATTTAGCTCTTTTACCTGCCCAGACCCTACTCTAAAAATAAAACCTACCCACAAAACCCTTAAATAAACCTAATACTAACCCCTGATAATCACTTACAGTTTTTGAAGTTCCGCTTGAAGAATCCATCCAGCCAGCAAGAAGTCTTCATCCGAGCGGCAAGAAGTCTTCATACGAAAGGCCTTTTCTATCTTCATCCATCCGGCAAAGTCTTCATCCATGCGGCCTCTTCTATCTTCATCCATCCAGCGTGGAGCGGGTCTATCCTCAAGACATCTGGCACGGAGCTCCTCTTCAATACGGTCGCCGCCGTAAACTGGAACTTGAATGCAAGTGACGTCATCCAAGATGGTGTCCCTTGCATTCCTATTGGCTGAAAGGTTCCAAGCAGCCAATAGGATTAGAGCTACGAAAATCCTATTGGCTGTTCCAGTCAGCCAATAGGATTTGAGCAGCTCTCATCCTAATGGCTGTTCTAATCAGCCAATACAATTGAGCTATCATCCTATTGGATAATTGGAACAGCCAATAGGATAAGAGCTGTTCAAATCCTATTGACTGATTGGAAAAGCCAATAGGATTTTAGCACCTCTAAACCTATTGGCTGCTTGGAACCTTTCATCCAATAGGAATGCAAGGAATGCCATCTTGGATGACGTTACTTGCATTCAAGTTCCAGTTTACGGCGGCGACCGTATTGAAGAGGAGCTCTGCACCGGATGTCTTCAGGATGGACCCGCTCTGCGCATGATGGATGAGGATAGAAGAGGCCGCATGGATGAAGACTACACTTGGCTGGAATAGCCGCGAGTGTACCAGTTAACTATTTGATAACTTTTAAAAAGTTTCAAATAGTGCCGAATGTGTATTCGGAACATCTGTAATGATGTAAGCATCGATCTGTGTTGGATTGTAACTGGTGGATCGTATGTTACGTCACAGATTTCAACTTTTGCCGGTCTGTAGACTTTGATAACTAGGTCAAATCAAGCTTGCCACAATTATTCTGCAGAATTCCAGTGTATTTGCGGTTGATGGCTTGATAAATATCCCCTTTAAACTACAGTATTTTAAAGAGAGAAGCAGGAATAATTGTGTTCATAAAATCAAAGTATTGTGGTGTTAGGAGCAGTCTATATATATATATATATATATATATATATATATACTGTATATACAGGGAGTGCAGAATTATTAGGCAAATGAGTATTTTGACCACATCATCCTCTTTATGCATGTTGTCTTACTCCAAGCTGTATAGGCTCGAAAGCCTACTACCAATTAAGCATATTAGGTGATGTGCATCTCTGTAATGAGAAGGGGTGTGGTCTAATGACATCAACACCCTATATCAGGTGTGCATAATTATTAGGCAACTTCCTTTCCTTGGGCAAAATGGGTCAAAAGAAGGACTTGACAGGCTCAGAAAAGTCAAAAATAGTGAGATATCTTGCAGAGGGATGCAGCACTCTTAAAATTGCAAAGCTTCTGAAGCGTGATCATCGAACAATCAAGCATTTCATTCAAAATAGTCAACAGGGTCACAAGAAGCGTGTGGAAAAACCAAGGCGCAAAATAACTGCCCATGAACTGAGAAAAGTCATGCGTGCAGCTGCCAAGATGCCACTTGCCACCAGTTTGGCCATAT